>NC_141602.1:36448146-36750646 GCF_047967505.1 Dipteris shenzhenensis
TAGAGAGGGGGGGGGGAGGAGAGAGAGAGAGAGAGAGAGAGAGAGAGGAGAGAGATAGACAAAAAGAGAGAGGGAGGGAGGGAGGGAGGGAGGGAGGGAGGGAGAGGGAGAGAGAGAGAGAGAGAGAGAGAGAGAGAGAGTAGAGAATGCAAGGGCGGAGAGAGAGAGAGAGAGAGAGAGAGAGGGGGGGGGGGGCAAGCGAGCGAGAGAGGAGTGAGAATGAGAGGGGGAGCGAGAGAGAGAGAGAGAGAGAGAGAGAGAGCGGGGGGCGAGCGAGCGAGAGAGGAGCGAGAATGAGAGAGAGAGAGAGAGAGAGAGAGAGAGAGAGAGAGAGAGAAAGAGAAGAGAGAGAGAGAGAGAGAGGAGAGGGGGAGAGATAAATATAGATTTATCTATATTTGAAAAGGGAGAGAGAGAGAGAGAGAGAGAGAGGGGGGGGGGGGGAGGGAGGGAGGGAGGGAGGGAGGAGAGAGAGAGAGAGAGAGAGAGGGCATAAATATAGAGAGATTTATCATCCATGTTTGAGAGAGAGAGAGAGAGAGAGAGAGAGAGAGAGAGGCATAAATATAGATTTATATTTTTATGTATTTAAACATATATATAAATAAATAAATAAATATATATATATATATGAATATATAAATATAAATATTTATATTTATATATTTATATATATCTTTACATACATGTATAAAAGTTTTATGGCTCAATAATTATAGTTCCCAAATTATCTTTCTATGTGATGCTGGTCCAGATACGATTGTTGGTACTCCGTTGTCTATTCGTAGCCGCAGTGGATGCGGTCGATATGGTGGATGTGAAGTGAATGGCCGTCGCAAGCTTTTCCTTGCAGTACATGGCCGTAGACTTTCCCTTAGGGATGTTTGTGTATCTATTGTAGATTTTGTATGTTCAGTTATGACTTTATTTGCGGCTGTGTATTTGGATATATCTATCAGTTCTTTGATGTAGTTATTGCATGTTCAGACATGTGACTGCACTTTTGGATGTGATATTCTAAAGTACTCTGTCATAGAGAATTTTTTTTGGACGTGGCGGATGTGGAGTACATGGCTGGCGCAGGCTTTTCCCTATAGTACATGGCCGCAGACTTTCTCCTTGAGGGATGTTTGTGTGTCTATTGTGGATTTTGTATGCCCACTTATGACTTTGTTTGCGAATGTGTATTTGGACATATCAATGAGTTCTGTGGCTTCACTTTCGGATGTAATATTTTGAAGTACTATGTCATAGAGATTTTTTTTGTTAGAGTATGTTGCTTGCATTTAAATGTTTCTTTTGTTATATTGTTGGTTTCAGACATTTTAGCATCTTGAGACCCGGCGGAGCGGGTCGCTAGCTTGTCGTAGACGGGTCAGGTTACTCGTATATCTCTTATTTTAGAGTTTGAGGTGGCAATCAAAGGCTTTGCCACTTGTTGATCAAGAGGCTCCTTTTTCGCTACTTACCACGTGGCAAACTTGGCCTTTAGATTCAAATCAGTTACAGCCTCCATCTTCCCATATCTCTTCGTTGTCACGCAAACTTGGCCTTTAGATTCATATCAGCTATAGCAAAGAGGCCTCCTGGAAGGGCGAGAACGAATACCTGATTTTTGGAGAGAATCTCTGTGTGTACCTTGATTTTCAGTGGTCTTGAATTCTGGCATAATCTTTGCCAACCGTTACAGAAAGCGGCTGATCTGAACACAAGCTTCGGGCAATTGCAGCTCAAAAATTGGAGAAATTACTTGGGCAAAGAGAGGCTATAGCATTTAGTCCAAGAGTCAGAGCCATTTGAGAGCTCTCTCAACGGTAACAGGAGAGGAGGTGCAGAGAATTTGTTGAGCGGATAACATCAGCCTGCCAGCTCTCCAGATCTTGGCACCAAAACAGGTAGCTTCATCAATCAACTTCAACCTAGAAGAGGCGACACACAAGATGGTTTGTGCGAGTTCGAGGAGGGCTGATCCATTCCAATCGTTTCAATAATATGCCCAAAATATTCGAAAGGTTTATTGTTGTAGTTTCCTTCGCTTTTTTTCGAGCTCCTTCATGGATTCCTTGCATTGTGCCATAGGATGCTTTAGACTCAATGATACGCTGGAGACAGAGACACCAACTGGGTATAATTCCTCGAAAGGGTCACTCGAAGCTCCATCTGCCTGGCCTACACTCTCACTACCACAGCGGCGGAATGATAACTTTGAAAAGAGCAAGCAGATAGGGAAGCCGAGCAACATTAACGAGTGCTTCAGTTTGGATACCAACTTCCATCCACCCGGCCTGCATTCTCACTACCACAGCAGAAGAACAAGTTCAAAAAGAGCGAGCACATAGGGAAGCTGAGCAACAACGAGTGCTTCAGTTTGGATTTTGTTCGTCTGCGTTTGATAATACCCCACTGATGCCTGTCTTTCATTGAGTGTTTTAAGGCTCTTCGTGCAGATTTGGATGTGTCTTGAGTTGTGTTTTGTAATTTTGGTTTTGCGCATCTCCCCTTTTGTGCCCGGCCTCACATCCTACAGTGCCACATAAGAAAGCCATATGCGGGATCCAGGGGAGAGACCAGGACGATGAGGAAGACATCGATGAAGCCCACGAAGAAAGGATGGTGGTCAAATTGGGCAGCAAAAATGCGATCAACATCAATTTTCCTCTTCCCGATAAAATTGTGCAATGTGTATGCACATGCTTCAGAGAATCAAATCGTCGAGGTGCCGTGAAAATAGTGCATCCTACTGTCCCTAGCTAGTCACGGTCGAATTTCTTGTTGTTTTCTTTGCTTCAGAGGACCAATAGACATGGATACATGTAAAAGAGGAAGGCAGCAGCAACATAAGTTCAGAAGCACCAGGGAGGAATTCATGGGAGGCGACAAACAATGCATGAGAATAAAAGACTACAAGAGAGAGAGAGAGAGAGAGACGCTCGAATTTGCACATCTTGGTAGCACCTCCAAAACATTTTCTTTGAGCTTGCAAAAGCTTGCAAGAGGCCTCTATAAAGAGCGACTTTGTGCTTCTTTTGATTTTGGCATCAAAGGAACCAAAATCATGTATAATGCCTTTTGATTTTGGCATCAAAGGAACCAAAATCATGTATAATGCCTTTACTGGAGTTGTATCTTCCATGCAAGGTTTTGGAGTTCTTGGTGGAGCTACAACGCCGCATCATTTCCCTAATATATGTTTCTTCATTGGGTGCTATAAGTTTCCTTGTTGCTTTGTTGGCAAAACCACTTTGCACCTCCTTTGCACCCTTTTTGCTCTCAATACACTGCATTGGTAGCAAGAAAACCAATAATAGATATGACCAAAGTGCTTAAAGTTGAGCTATAGGCTAAAATCATTTCTCTAATGTATGTTTTTTCATTGGGTGCTATAAGTCTTGTTGGTTTGTTGGCAGAACCACTTTGCACCCTTTTTGCTAAATTCAATTTTCTTTGCAAAGATCCGAGAAGGCATCAATGAGCATAAACCTTGGGCAAGAGCACTAGGAAAACTTAGAATGAGGCCCAAAATAGCAATAACCCAATGGAGCCATCATAGTGCTCTCACTTTATGCAACATGGAGCTTGAGCATGGGGAGGTAAGTATAGGTACTTAATGTTGTTTACGCAACTAGATAAATGTCCATTGAGGGTCAATAATTAGCATTTCCTAGCTAATGCAAATCACACAAGCAGTTACTATAAAGATATGTAATTCAAGTGCATGTGCGCAGAGAGCACTTCATCTCCTTTACTACTCCCAAGGGCCTTGCAAAGGAGCTTCCAAGGCTAGAGAGTTTTATGAACATTTATACTTTTATGAAACATGTTTTTTGAAAATGCATCTTTCCAGCTTAGGGATGGGACAATAGCATGCAGATGCGCAAGTTGGAAGAGGAAAGTTGCATCCTAGAATATATAAGCTACCTTATTTTTTTGAAGCTACAAATTTTGTTTAAGAAGAGTTATATCTATATTAAAGGTTGGTCAGGTCCCAACAAAAGACTAAGTACAAAATTTGACTACACGGAGAAGGGCCACATGCCCGTAGCCTACACTGCACACAGCATCAAAAAGCTAGACCCTAATGAGGGCACCTATTTGAAGAAGGTTCCTATTGATCATAGGATCCTTATAAGTTAACGCCCACCCTAGATCTCTAAGGACCCCTTTCACCTAAAAAGTGATTGTTGTATTCGAAAATGCATCTTTCTAGCCTAGGGATGGGACAATAGCATGCATATGCAAATTAGAAGAGGAAAGTTGGATCCTAGAATATATAAGGTACCTTTTTTTTTTGAAGCTACAAATTTTGTTTAAAAAGAGTTATATCTTGTTTGATTCAAAATACTATTTTAACTTGAAAAAACTATTCTTAAGCTTATAAAAATTGTTAGAAACCAAGAGAGAGATTCTCAAATCCAAAATACTATTTTGTTTTTTTAATAAAAAGTGGTGAAGCTAGAAACATTGTTCTAGAGTTGGAGAAACTCCCTTGAAGACATCATGTATAAAATTTCTCAAATGTGAATTTAAAGTTATAGTTTGAAATTAAAATGTTATGAAGTTGAATAAATGAATTTAAAGTTGGCTGAATTATGTTGGAGTTAAAGGGGACTGTTCTTAAGTTGGAATTTAAACTATGCTAAAAAAAAGTATTTCAAGCATTTGTTCTATATATTGAAACATCAATTAAGAATTTAGTTAATTGAGTTTTCAAAGTACAACTCTTATAATGCTGAATGATACTACCTTTTGAAAATAAGGGTTTCCTTTTTCATGTATGATCTTTGGTAAGTATTCACTAGATCTCTTACTTTGTACTCTTTTTATGTCGTAGAGGATTTGATCTTATGGGTTATTAACACCTCATTATTAAAAGGTGGTATAGTGTATGAGAGAGAGAGAGAGAAAGAGAGAGAGAGAGAGAGAGAGAGAGAGAGAGAGAGAGAGAGAGAGAGAGAGAGAGAGAGAGAGAGAGAGAGAGAGAGACCATAGAGTATATTGATCCTCTTATTTAGTCAAAGATTAGATTTTACTAAGTATTTTCTCCAACAAGTTTTCACAGATAGCATATTGTTTTGATTATCAAGGGGGCATTGAATTAAAGGTTTGTTGTTTGAGTTCTCGCTCCAAGGATTAACACGATTTTATTAGCACTATCTCCTTAAAAGTAGTGCTATAATGGAGAATTGAATGCTCCTTTGTGAATTCCACATGTATTTTTTCAAAAAATTAATCGACTTATGCATCTCAAAATAGCTTTTATGAAGATAGCCTTTTATCAAGGCTAAAATTGCCTTTTAATAGCCTAACACACTAAAAAAATCAGTCTACGATGGGTTGGAGACCCACTCCATCAGGTCTCAAGGTAGAATCTTAGAATGTCTCTTTTTTCAAGAAATTAAATTTCAAGTTTCATTTATAAATTTCAATATTTCAATGAAAATTTTAAGTTGGATCTTGGTTAAACCTTAGCATTGCATACACAAGTCTCTCTCTCTCTCTCTCTCTCTCTCTCTCTCTCTCTCTCTCTCTCTCTTTGCAAAAGCAAGTTGCTATATTTTCACTTTAGTATGGTTTTAAGGTAATGTATCCCATTGACCTCACTCATCATTTCTTTAAAATAAAAAACAAAAGATAAAAAATACAAGAATAAGAAAGGAAAGATATCACCTTGATGCCTCCTTGAAGTAAGCTGAAAAGTAGGATAATTGAAATGGCATAACATACTATGTACTTTTGCTAGCACCTTTATCTCTTGGGACATCTAGGTCTACTTTGGCACAAAGGTTTATGCTTCCATACAAATGGTACCAATCATCAAAGTAATCTTTCGATTAATGGCTCCTTACTCATGGTGGATTTATATTCAACCATGATCATTAACAGGGTCTTGCATACAACTATTGTGGTTCTGAATAGAAGTGTTATAGTGCATCTCTTTCCTTAGGATTTTGAGCTCTTTTGCCTTTTATGCATTGGGGATTTCAAGAAAAAAATTCAGAAGGACATTAATGATTCTAGGCTAAACTATGCATTCTTCTTCAATATTGTGATGAGTGAATATGAGCTCTATCATGGTTGAGTTTTGGTGTGGATGCATTGTGCCTTGGGTAATTTTGCAAAACTAGTCTAAAATAATTTCCTTGTTTTTTATTATTGGTCCTTTTTATAGAAGGGGTTACCATTTGCTAAGTATGGATTATGCTAATTTTGCTAATGCATTCTATAATCTTGACTAAAGGGGTCACAAGCTCTTTTTTGTTTGATACTAAGATTCATTACATTGCACCTTGATGATTCTATAGAAGAGGTTTTGGATAGCTACCTTGTTTTCTTGTTTTTTATTTCTAAAGCAAAAGTGTCTATTGTTTGCTAGTTGTGGGGTTATGCACCATGCTAGCCTACAATTTATGACATTACTCTTGGTACATTCTTGAATGAATTGTGAAGATTATAGCATGTATAAGGGGTAGCATCTATACAAGAGTAGCAGAAATGGTATGTACCTCATGTAAAGAATGGGTATAAACTACATAATAGGATTCCTAAGTACGGTTATGTATACCTTGTAAATCATCTTTTTTAAATAGAAAATTGTGCATATTGTATCTAGAGATGCTCACTTCAAGTGGTTTCCTACTCCTCTTTAGCTGCTCCTAGACTTGTGGTGGTTGCCTTCTCCTCTTTTGTCTCTTCTTTCTCCTTCGCAACTTCTCTCAAGATGTTGCTTGAGCTCAAAGACTAGGTCTTGTCCATTTAACTCCACTATAGCTAAAGACATTTTGTTATTTTCCAAGACATAGTTCCATATTGAGTATGTCTAGTATAAAGAAGATTGGATGGGGACTAGAGAGAGAGAGAGAGAGAGAGAGAGAGAGAAGTACACACACAATATGACTTACTATATACGATATTATATTGAACCAATTGAGCAATATATATAAGTTCACCCCTTAGATTATAGGTTCAAGTTTAAAGTAAGTTCACACCTTAGGATTAGGGTTAGATTTGTCCCATGAAATGTATCTTATAAAAAAGGATAGGTACAGTTTACACCATTCTCAATGCACTACAAGGCATAGGCCATTTTCCGACGGAAATACCGATGCTTTTTACATTAAATTTTTTTTTTTCTCAGGCACAAAGGTCGCTATAAAAGTCGCTAAAAGCATCGGAAAAGGAGCGTCGCTATATAGCGACACTGGCAAACGTCGCTATATAGGGACGATGCAAATGTCGCTATATAGCGACACTGTTAATCGTCGCTATATAGCGACACTGGTAAATGTCGCTATATAGCGACGATTAACAGAAGTAAAAAAAAAGGGTTAGTGGGGCTAAACAGGGCTTCCTTTTGGCCCTGTTTAGCCCCACTAATCCTTTTTTTTTTTGTAATTACAAAAGAAAGTTTTTTATAACAAAATTTCCCTTGCTTGCAGGGTGATACAAAATTGTTCTTGTGAAATGATGAGTAAAAAATGCAACAGTGTTTGTAACAAAATTACCCTGTGAAAGGGCGATACAAAATTGCTCAAACGAGCGGATATACAAAATGCTACTACCACTACTCATCCGAATCCGAATCCGAATCATCTTCGTCTTGTTGGCCTGTTCCTTGGTCCTCGACACCTGCGTCTTCTCCCTCGTCCTCGGCACCTGCGTCCGATCCTTGCCCCTGTTGATCGCTCGCCTCCGATGATGCGACGCTTGAGCTTTGACCCTAAGAGTGAACCATATAAATCAAAAATTAGATTGGAACTTAAATTAAAAAGTGAGATTACAAGTAGGAGTAAACTTATACCATGCGAGCAGCCACCTCAGCCCAATCGACTGTCGCTCCCATTGCCTCTTGCTCAATGAACCACGGCTTTGTTCCTATCTGAAATGCGCATCGCGTCTCTGCATCCGTAGGAAGACGACCCATCGCAGCTTGCTGTGGATCCAATTTATGATAGTTAGAGTTAGCTAAAGTGCATGTAATATGTAAGTAAAACAAATAGAACAATACATTAAATGGGAAGAAGTAGACTTACCACGGTTGCCTCGAACGCATACCATCCGCCTGCACCAAAGTGCGAAGTACCTACGACGTCCAGCCATCTCTTCGCAGCCCTCCTCTGACCCTTGAACATTTCGGGATGGTCCCTATGTTGCTTCTTGAAGTACTTTCAATCAGCTTTGTCTGCCCAGCTGGGTTTAGCCAACCCCTTTGTAATGGAAGTATGCAAGGTTGATCTACGATGCTTTAGGACCAAACCCATGCGCTCGAGCATATAATTGTCATTAAACTCCACATTTGGCGGATTAGGGTATCTTTGTTTTAACTCATCGATCACCGCCTGCTTCTTTTGGGCATCTTGATACCACCAATCAGTATTTATGCCGCTCTTGAAGTGATGACTCATCAACCTCCTCATGGCGGCCATCACTGCTTTGCCCTTTTTATCTTCTATTATCTCTCCGGCAGATGTGATTTGATAGGAGAGATCCCCTGATGAGTAAGGGGGACTGACGGTAGCAGAGTCTAAAGGAGTGGAAGCTGCGCGACCGCTTCCGGAGCGAGGAATAGCAGTGGGAGTAGGAGAGGGAAAGGGACCTGACTGATACTGTGTCTCTGGACCAAGTGGAGACCTAAAGGAGCGTGAGTGTGCTGACTCCTCTACATCTCCCGAGTCAGCACAACATGAGCCGCCCGTCCTACTCTTCCTTCCCTTGCGGGAGGCAGCTTTATGCTTCTCTCATTCTCTATTTCCGCATAAGCTCACGCATAAGCATGAGCTTATGCGGAAACATGAACATAAGCTCATGCTCACTCATGAGCATAAGCATAAGCTCATGCGAAAAAAGAGAAGGAGCTTATGCGGAAATAGAGAATGAGCTTATGCGGAAATAGAGAATGAGAGAAGCATAAGCTTCTCTCATTCTCTATTTCTGCATAAGCTCATGCATAAGCTCATGCTCATGCATGAGCATAAGCATGAGCTTATGCTTATGCTTATGCTTAAGCATAAGCATAAGCTCATGCTTATGCTCATGCGGAAAAATGAGCTTATGCTCATGCGGAAAAAGAGAAGGAACTTATGTGGAAAAAGAGAAGGAGCTTATGCGGAAATAGAGAATGAGAGAAGCATAAGCTTCTCTCATTCTCTATTTCTGCATAAGCTCATGCATAAGCATAGCTTATGGGGAAACTTAAGCATAAGCTCATGCTGATGCATGAGCATAAGCATAAGCTCATGCTTATGCTCATGCGGAAAAAGAGAAGGAGCTTATGCAGAAATAGAGAATGAGAGAAGCATAAGCTTCTCTCATTCTCTATTTCCGCATAAGCTTATGTGGAAACTTAAGCATAAGCTCATGCTCATGCATGAGCATAAGCATGAGCTTATGCTCATGCGGAAAAAGAGAAGGAGCTTATACGAAAAAAGAGAAGGAGCTTATGCGGAAATAGAGAATGAGAGAAGCATAAGCTTCTCTCATTCTCTATTTCCGCATAAGCTCATGCATAAGCATAAGCTTATGCAGAAACTTAAGCATAAGCTCATGCTCATGCATGAGCATAAGCATGAGCTTATGCTTATGCTTATGCTTAAGCATAAGCTCATGCTTATGCTCATGCGGAAAAAGAGAAGGAGCTTATGCGGAAAAAGAGAAGGAGCTTATGCGGAAATAGAGAAGGAGCTTATGCGGAAATAGAGAATGAGAGAAGCATAAGCATAAGCTCATGCTCATGCGGAAAAAGAGAAGGAACTTATGCGGAAAAAGAGAAGGAGCTTATGCGGAAATAGAGAATGAGAGAAGCATAAGCTTCTCTCATTCTCTATTTCCGCATAAGCTCATGCATAAGCATAGCTTATGCAGAAACTTAAGCATAAGCTCATGCTCCGCATATGCTCATGCGGAAAAAGAGAAGGAACTTATGCGAAAAAAGAGAAGGAGCTTATGCGAAAATAGAGAATGAGAGAAGCATAAGCTTCTCTCATTCTCTATTTCCGCATAAGCTCACGCATCCGCATAAGCTTATGCATAAACTTAAGCAGAAGCTCATGCTCATGCGGAAAAAGAGAAGGAGCTTATGCGGAAATAGAGAATGAGAGAAGCATAAGCTTCTCTCATTCTCTATTTCCGCATAAGCTCATGCATAAGCATAAGCTAATGCGGAAACTTAAGCATAAGCTCATGCTCATGCATGAGCTTATGCGAATGAGAGAAGGGGGAAATAGAGAAGGGGGAATGAGAGAAGCATAAGCATAAGAGAATAAGAGGGAAAGGAAATAGAGAATAAGAGGGAAAGGAAAGAGAGAAGGGAAAAGAGATGAGGGGGAAAGAGAGAAGGAGGAAAGAGAGAATAAGAGAAGAGGGAAAAAAGAGAAGGGGGAAGAAGGAAAGAGTGAGAGGGGAAGAGAGGGTTCCTACGCCCATCACTGCTGCTAGGCGCTAGCTGCAGACCAATGCAAATAACAAAAATAATAAATGGAAAAAAGAGGAAGCACTTACTTGAAAAAGTATGTCCCGCTCGGTGTAGTGGACTGGCCCTACAAAAGAGAGAGTATGTCCCGCTCGGTGTAGTGGACTGGCCCTACAAAAGAGAGAAAACAACCCATTTTTTCAAATAAGATGTTAGTGGAAAGAGGAGATTACAAAAGCAACTTCTTGAAGGGAGGAGATTGAGGAGACAAGGAAAGGAGGAGATTGAGGAGACAAGGAGAAAGAGAAGGAAGAGAAATACAGAAAAAAGAGGTGAGTTTTGTTTCTTTCTTGAAATCTCGTTTTTTGTTTCAATCCTTTCAAATCAAGCATGAAAACTAGTTTACAGATTTAGCAATACAAGAAGAAACACTCACAAAACTAAAGCTAACAAACAAACACCCTACATTGTTGAAACAAACTCACCTCTTGAAGAACTTTCTTTCAATAAACCAAAGAGGGAAAAGGATAGAGAGGGAGTACAAGAGGTAGGAGAAGGGTGAGGAGTGGAAAATAGAGTGGGAGATTGCTTGGAATAGATGGGAGGTCGTCGAAAATAGGTGGGAGGAGATTTTGGGTTGCTTACTTGAGAGATTAGGGAATGGATTGAGCAAAACGCCGCGCGTTTCGGCGTTTCGGGTTTTAACCCACAGCGTCGCTATATAGAAACGCTTATTCGTCGCTATAGAGCGTCGCTATATAGCGATGCTTACTATCACTTTTTTTATATGGCCTCAAGAGAAGCTCAAACATGCTATTTTATAATTGTCAATATCTCCTCTTCATGCTTATGTTGTGATTTTATAAGTGTAGATGGAAGGGACGAGTGGAAGCTCATCCGATGATGCGCCAATGCCCGGGAGCATGAAGTGGCTTACGGAGAGGTTATAGTGTCATTGCACTCATTGCAAGCGAGAAGTACGACATCAACGTCGTATTATCATGCACCACTTGCGGATGTATGGGGAGGAGCTGGAACCAGTACTCCCCGTTGGTGTTGCACATGTTGATGGATCATCGGTAAGTCAAAGCTATTTAAGTTCGCAATCTTATTGTATACCAGGAAATAGAAGATCTTATATTTACACGAATGAGCTTATGACAAGATTAGGAGGGTGACAAGGGTACACATATACCTTCTCACTTTCAACAAGACTATAGTCTCCCGGATGACGACGAGGGTATGGTCGACATGATGGATTCTATTTTTAGGGGCACTACATCCCACGTACACGTGATGTTAGAGTCTGAGGTCAAAATGCAAGAGTTGCAATCAACACAATTGTATGAGGGTGCTAGGATGTCTAAACTACGTGCTTGTCTCTCAATCTTGAATCTACAAGTACACAGTATGGGTGGTCGGATACAAGTGTCTCGGCCTTAATGAGGTTAGACCTTGCATTAATTTGACTCATTATTTGGATATTGTTTGTTTTTAGAATCATCATTTGGATAGTGTCTTTGTCATAGGTTGCTCCAGAAGATGTTGCCTGCACCAAATACCATGCCCGCATCAAGAGATGAAGCGAAAAAGATGCTAACAATGGTGGGTATGGATTATGATACCATCCATGCTTGCCGTAATGGTTGTATTCTCTTTCGTCGTGAGCATGGAGATTTGGCTAGTTGTCCAAAGTGTGGGGAACAATGATATAGAGATGACTTGCAGGGTGAGCGGATACCGGTAAAGGTCTTAAGACACTTTCCCATCATTGCAAGAATTTAACACATGTTTCGATGCAAATCCATAGCGGAGTTGATGACATGGCATGCATCTCATCGGTCCACTGATCACACATTGAGGATTCCCGCAGATTGTGTAGCTTGGAAGCACATAGATAATCAGTGGCCGGACTTTGCGAGGGAGCCATGCAACTTACATCTTGGGCTAGCCATGGACGGTGTGAATCCTTTCAGGTTATGCTCGACATCTTGGTCGACATGGCCCATAGTCGTGGTGAATTACAATATCCCACCATGGCTAACAATAAAAAAGGGACACCTCATGCTTGCACTACTTGTGCCAAGAAAGTATAAGGCAAAAAACATGGACGTGTACATGGCACCTTTGATAGAGGAGTTACAGATATTATGGAGAGGAGTGTAGGTCTTTGATATTTCCAGAGCTCCTAGGCATACCAATGATATTTTGGTCAGGGGTATCTTGATGTGGACCATGCATGACTACCCAGGATATGGAGAGTGCGCAGGTATGTGGTTATGTCTTTACATGTACAATGAGGGATTATGCTTTTTTTACTCTCTTTTGCACGCATGTCTTGTACTAACATATTCATGCATGCGTGCAGGACTTGTTACAAGTGGGTACCATGCTTGTCCTGTTTGTGGACCCGCTCTAAAATCGCTTGCACACTACAAACATATGAGGAAAAATGTTTATGAAGATCATGCTCGATACCTTCCGCTCGACCATCTCGCACGTGGAGGTCAGCTTGATCCACCACCATCATATTTGAAGGCATGTGATTGGATTCAAGCTTGGAGGGCGAATGGAGAGGAACCTCCTCCTGGTATGAAGAGGCTATCGACCTTTCACGAGCTTCCTTATTGGGGTCAGTTACAAATCAATCATCTCTTGGATCCCATGCATATCTTCAAGAATGTGGGGGCTACCATTTGGGCACACTTGGTTGGTTCCAAGGACTCGAGAGGAGTGCGAGAAGACTTGCGTACTATGAATAGGATGTCTCGTTTGTGGCCCCAAGTGCATGCTTCAGGAAAAGTTGTCCTCCCGAAAGCAACGTGGATCCTCTCTACGAGGGAGGAGGCAGCGATCAAGGCAGACATTGCCTCTTTTCAAACACCGACAGGGTACATGCGTTGCTTGAAAGGAGCATTTTCAAAGGACAATAAGCTTAGTGGCCTCAAGTCCCATGATTGGCACAAGGTCTTACAGGTATTCTAAGTAGAATTAGTGTACTGATAATAGTGATGCGTTAGCGTAATTATTATTATGTTATATTGTTGACATGACTTCATTGTTGCTTTGATTGTTCACCCTTCCAATTACAATAAAAGGGTGCTTACAAGAAGATGTTAGAAATGCTATATTCAAGATCTGTGGTATTGTGAGGTATGCTTACTATCAAATCGCATTATGTATTTTCTTAATGGACATGTGAAATAGGTGGATATCTCAAATATCTTACATATGCATGGACATGTGAAATAAGTGGATATCTCAAAAAGAGATCTCTATATCGAGCATCGAGAAGGCTAGGGTGGAATCCATCGAAGCCGTATGCTTGCTTGAGAAGCATTTTCCCTCAAGCATTATGACAACTCAAGTCCACTTGCTTGTGCACATAGTTGATGAGGTGGCTATAGCAGGTACTGTTCATAATCGATGGATGTTTTTTCTCGAGCGGTTTATGAAAACTTTAAAGGGGTTTGTAAGACAAAGAGCAAGACCGGAAGCAAGCATGGCAGAGGGATGGCTTGTGCAAGAGTCATTAGTATATATCACAGAGTTTCTTGCATCCACGGATCCTGATATGCCGCAAGCTTGGCACAACAAGGATGATGATCGCATCATTGGCGAGGTCCCCCAAGGAAAAGGGATTGAAAGAAAGATGAGCGAAGAGCAAATGGAGAAATTCAATAAGTTTTGTATCCTCAATAGCCCTGACATGCAGAAGTGGATTGAGAGATATGAAGTGGCCAAAGCAGAAAGAATAAATGCAAGGACGAGATTCAGAGTAATGTACAGGCGATCACAACCATATCCACGAGATCTGGCTCTTCTCCCTACTCACATGTCACTTGATTGGCTACAACTGGCTCTACGTAAAGCCGAATGTGATGGAGAGACAATAAACGAGCGCGAGCGGGAGTTATCATATGGATGTATGGTGCATGTAAGTTTCTTATCTCTTGATGTAATTAAGTAATTATTTGTGGCAATATATGCTATAAAATAGGTGCATCTTCATTGTTTTAATGATGCTCTTTTACAGTACAAAAAGTACAGTGCATTATGGTCATATGGATGACATTTTTGCATGGAACGCATCGATTCAAAGAGAGTCACATATGATTGTGGAGTCATGGCTAACTTCACACAAGATAGCCGAGCAAGTGCTTCGGATACCAATCTTCTCTCCTCACAGTTGGATTATTATGGAACCATACACGACATCTATGAAATTGATTTCAGACGATTTACTATTTTCATTCTTGATGTAAAATGGTTTAGAACTACTTACAACGGTCCCCATGCGACAGTGAGAAAAGATAGTAGTGGTCTCTTTGCAATAGACTCCACCAAACATTGGACTGATGAAAGTGATACTTTTGTTCTTCCCGAGCACTGTGAGCAGGTGCATACTAATGATTTAATTAGTCGAAGCTTTCGTTTTTAAAGTCCATTGATATATATATAATTGACGACATTTGGCACCCATCTTCAATATAGGTGGTTTTTCATCCGGATCGTTCTGATCCAAGATGGTGGTACGTGATCCAAGTTGCACCACGAAGTAAGCAAATTTTTGAAGATCGAGATGTGGATATGGAAATGCCACTACCAATGCCGGATCCAATTGATGAATCTAGTGAAGAAGATGTAGATCACCATATGAGGCAAGAGGAAGATGCGCATAATGACATCACATGGGAGGAGGATGTAGATCACGATATTGACGAAGAAGACAACAATCATCAAGATCAATCACCACACTTAAGCTTTATTGAAGAAGATGATCAAATACTTTTAGGTGAACGTACGATACTAGAGTACGATGATGATATAGGAGATCAACTCGGTATAGAGTTGGAGATAGACTTGCTTGGTGCCTTCGACTTGGCTCAAGATGAAATAGTTGATGTAAATGCTCTTATTTAATTTTTCTCATCTCAAACTTGGACATGAATATATGAGCTTCAAAGGCTTGATGTACATGCTCTCATTTTTTTATTCTCTATGAGCTCAAACATGTATGAAAATTTAAAAAATTTTGTCATTGGAAAAAACTAACTTTTAAGGCCTAAAAAAAAAAAAAAAAACTCTCTGTAAAAACGTCGCTATAATATTTTATCTCAGTGTCGCTATATAGCGACTTTTCAAAAGTCGCTATATAACGACTTTTAGCAAAAGTCGCTATATAGCGACGATTTACGAAACTCGATTTTCATACCGACGATTAACGCTAAGCGGGCGCTAAACGTCGGTACGTAAACGTCACAATAGGATCCGTGTGTAGTAGTGATGTATCCCCTTTAAATTTTAATGTATAAGTAGACAGTTATTTGCAAAATATATACTTTGAAATAAAAAGTTGCATTATGGCAACAAAAAGAGAAACTCAAATTGGTGCAAAGTACAATAGAAAGAAATATGTACAAGGAATACAATTTAACCTTCTCCTCATACGTCTCTGAAGTTGTGATTGGTTGTGAAACCATGTTGATGAGGGAGGAATGGATCTATTGGATAGAATGGATGGCCATCTGTAGAGTGGAGAAGGATCCAGGTGTGTCCTTTGCATCTCAAATATCTAACTAAGTCTAAATTAAACATCATAAATTTGCTCAAGAACTTTGGGTGGTACATCCTCCATATAAGTTGCCACCTCCCTATCGGGCAAATCCATTATGCCCTTCACATGCATTTGAATAAAGAATGCATGTATCTTGTCTTTCTCTAGTGCTACAAAATTTCTCCGACTCTAATAGCACAAGACAATGTAGTACAATTTCTCCCACTCTTGATAGCACACGCCATCGAAGTATCTATTTTACATATTATAAATGTTTTGAATAGGCTCTTACACAGCCTACTATAAACAATTTTATAAATATTATTTAGAGCTTATTTATAACTTAGTAACAAAACATAAGAATTACACAATTAGCAAGATAAGTCATGCCTATCCTAGAAAAAAAATCAAGTACTCAGTGATCCTCAACTAATAAGAGAGTGAGGAGGCAATTGATAAGGTGTTGAGAATTTTGATAAGGATCAACTAAGTTCTTAGACCTATAAACATGCCTCAACTTTCTTGTAATTGCTAGAAAAGGCAAGACATTAGAGCATCCTTGTTGGTGCATATGTGCCTTTACTCTTTTTTTAAATATCATCCCAATACTCAACTATATTCATCTCAAAATCACTTTTGAGATGAAATCTAGGTCATCTTGGTCCTGCACCAATAATGAAACATTAAAGAGAAAACAAATAACTATGGATAGAAATAGAACCAAATCATAAAATTTTTTTGATATTGATAACAAAAAACTTACCATAGTAAGGACTCGTGACCATTAGTCTCCTTTATAAAAGCACCAGCCAATGATGCTACTTTTTGGGGGGCAATATGGAAGACTACTTTTTGGGGGGCATGGGGTGACACCCATGAAGAAGGCTGAAAAACCTTATAAATAGAGGCAACTGTAACATCTACCAAAGGTAATGATTGATAAGCAAGGTCATCTAAGTGTAGTACCTAGTCTTTAATCTCAAGACTAGGTAAAGGCTAGAAATCATAGAGCATTTGTTGCAAATTGCAATAAAGGCCAAAGCAGTCTATAATGCTATCCCAGATCAATTTTCCCAGCTGCCGATGGAAAGGACATGGATTACTTTTTTATCCCTCTCATCTCCCTATGATATCAAATCTAATAGATGATGGTACATTAGTCATCATGCCAATGCATCAACTAGATTTCATTTTGCACTTTAAGCATATAGTTCTCTACATATCTACAACTTATGCCATCACATCCTCTAGAAAAATTTTTATGTACTCTTTAAATTGAGAGTGCTTCCAGTAACTACAAAAGTTGTAGGCGATAAAAACCTCTAGGTGGTGCCAAATGGTGGTATAATGGCAGATGGAGATATTTCCTTGTATACAAGTTAGATTCTCTTCTTTTGATTGCTAGTGACATACTCATAGGTCTTCCACCTTATCAATGCATCATTTAACTCACATGGGTAAAAGAAAGATGTTGGACATAACTGACATTTTCGACGTCAACACTAAAGATTATGCCATTTAGCATCCTCTTTCTTTGGACATACTCACCTCCACAATTTAGACACAAAATAGCTAGTGCTAGTGTTGGCACACATGTGTCTTCCCCTTTTGGCCTACAAACCTTGCATAAGCAATCACAATGATGCCTTAAACTGTCTAATGGAATTCATTACTTATTGCAACAAATCTATTCTTGTATGATAAACACAACGGTAAATATTCCTTTCCTTTTGTTTTTCAATGTCTTATGGCTTAAGATCCTGAAATGCATAGAAGCCAATGTTTACCTCTAAATCCAACTCTATGAAATGCATGCAGAATTTTGCTTATACATTCAATCATCAAATAGTCAATCATCAAGAAAGAGTTAGTGCAGTGAAGAGAATAACTATTTATGACACTTTGAAATTATCTAGTAGTTATTTAGTAATTGATACTAAGTAGCTATTTAGCAATACCAAAAAACTATTTCGATGCATATTTAGATGGGACACTAAGCAGCTATTTAGCAATGAAATTGCTTGGATTGGATTGGCCTTTCATAGAATTATAGATATCATCCCTTAAAGATTGGAGATAGAAATCTTCTTTGAAGTTCCTCTTTTCATCATTCCACACAAAACTCTTGAATAATATTGTGTGGTGATTAGTTGGAGATTTCTTTGGAACTAATGATTATTTTTTTAGATTTTCACACTTGTAATGTGATTCTTTTTTGTACAGAGAGATCTCGTCCACTAATGCAGGATCATGCCTGAGTAGTAGCCCTTGACATTATGGATGTTCAGCATTACCATCCTTGCACAAACACATCAATTGATCCATACCATACCCACCTGCTTGTAAGAGCTCATGATGACACTTATATTAGGGGGCAGCCCAATGGCACCCCCATTTGGCCAAGTGAGTATAGGCTAAAACCCTAATATTGTATCCTCAAAATATATAAGTAGCAAATTTTGAAGGCAAACACACAATGGATGTTGCTACTCTCTTCCTTAGGTTCCTACTAGAGACATTCACAGTGCCACATGATATGATTAGGACCTTCTTGTTGGTATAAGGTCATGAGGCATGCACAGAACTCTAGCAATGTTGCCTAAGCTTAGAGTTAGATGGAAAATATCTTGCTTGGCACTTGGAGCTAATTGGACTAATGTGTCATAATACAACTACACCATTTGATGGGGTATATGTAACCTCATTCCCATGGCCATCAATGTGGATAGGTAGTGCTAGACAAAATGAACCTGTAGCTAGCAACTTTTGTATTAAAACTTATATATTAATACTCTGAAATATAGCAACCTTCATTTTTGTAGCAATGTGCATATGGGAGTGTTTATAAATGAACTTAAAATAGATTTCTAAAGACTTGATGGAGTTATTTTTTTTGCCAAAGGCAATGGTCATTTTGGTGTGTGTGTTTAAGATTTAGATTAGAACCCCTCAAGAAGGTCCAAGAAAATATGAACAACATTTTTATGATA
This sequence comes from Dipteris shenzhenensis, assembly GCF_047967505.1. Lineage (NCBI taxonomy): Eukaryota > Viridiplantae > Streptophyta > Polypodiopsida > Gleicheniales > Dipteridaceae > Dipteris > Dipteris shenzhenensis. Next base: position 36,467,099 of record NC_141602.1, read on the forward strand.
TATGAGAGAAGGTATTACTAGAGACAAAAATATGGTTGAATCCTAAAAACAGAATATTTCTTGGAGTATGAAGAAATTTTCCATGACAGAACATTTGTACAACACTTCAACCAACAACGCTGATAGCTGCCACCATCCAACAAGCTTAAGTTAGGAACATAGCTTAAACAAGAAGGGATGATAGGTGTCATAGCATTGCTAGACTTGTTATTGATGTCCAAAGTAAAGTAAAAGATTAATCCATGGAAAATAAATGGATTGGAAAATTCCTTAATCCATGTGCACACAAATCACCACCAAACATGCAAATAAATATAAGAATGGCCAATTAGGGAATGCCAAGTCAAACTAAAGTAATGAGGATGTCAATCACCAAGGTGAGCAACCTCCATGACAAGGAAATAAGTATTTTTCTTCCTTTTCTTTAATTATTAGAGTTATTAAATTCCTACACACACAAACTTTGCTAAGAATCCACTTATCTATATTATAGGGACCCATAAAAATAAGTAGGGAAATGGTTAATAAGGGAATTATGACCATAAATAAGGAAATAGCATAGTATAATATCCATGTTCGTATATACGTATATAGCATAATGGCCTTAAAGAAGAATACACAAAAATAGTAAAACGGTGGAGTGCTGAGATCACAAGGCAAGCCATGTGCATAGGAATGGTCATATAAATAAAAGTGGCCATTATCCGTACTTATGCACTCATGCCTATGTGATTAGGTTTATTGAATTCAAGCTCAAGCTTATGTAGTTAAGCTCAAGGGCTTGAACCATAAGTTTGAAAGCGCTAAGCCTATCCAAATGCTTATACAACCAATTAGCCATGTAGGCCTCCTAAGACACAAGAGACTATGTTTGTTTAATTAACCACATATGCCAAAGAAGCACTTGGCCTAAGGATCTCGTGGTTAATGTATGCTATGTTAAAGAGTATATAGATGAGCCACCCTGTTGGGATATCTCAAGGTGTATGCCTCAGGCACACCTTATGTTTCTATGTGTGAGTGCTAGAGGCACAGTTAGGTGCCCACAAGCACAATTAGGTGGTGGAAAGCCCACATAGGATGATTGAGTGAATCTAGGTGTTGAGAGTTCACGCTCAACATCATGTGATCATGTGTGCATAGCACCATCACGTGATCATATGTGCATAGCACTAACCTTATAGAGTGCTATAAAGGAAAGGGTTAGATCCCCTAACCCTAACCCTAAAAGGGTTTGTATATATTCTATTTTTTCAACTAATTCTAGTGTACAGTTAGTCATTTGTGGTGTGCTCTCTAGCTGTGCCCTCTCTCCTCATCTCCACTCTTCTCCTCTCCCCTCTTCATATTTTGTCATGGTATCAGAGCTCCCTTGTCTTCCGCTGAGACATTGAGATTCTTAAGAGTGTGAGATTGAGAGATTGAGAGGTAGTCTTTCATTCCATTCACTTCCGTTGAGTGAAGGATTTCCGTTCATTGAAAGAGAGAAATTTCCTTCTCATTGAGAAGAATTTCCTTCATAGAGTGAGAGAGAGAGATCTAGTTTGTGAGAGGATTCATTGAGAGAGCTCTTGAAAAGTTTCATGAGAGATCTATGCTGAGAGATTTCTGCTATGAGAGAGACTTTACTTTGCGAGAGTCTGTGAGAGAGAGACAGAGTCACTTTGCAGGTCCTATCCTGAACTGTATTGGTGGCGAACTACTTTAAGGGGAGCCTTGCCTTGGTGGGCTGCAGCAGCGACACCTACAAAGCTACACCTCCTCGACGACCTCTACAACAGCGACTTTGCAACACCGAGCTCGGCCATCTTCAAGCGATGCCATCAACGACTTCATCGACATCAGCTGTGATCCCTAGCTCCTGCCGGCCTCGACCCAACAAGCAATCCATGCCTTGCCTTCAATGGCTAACAACAGCCTCTTACGGCCATGCAAGCGGCTCTCGTTGCACCAGCGGCTCCTAAGCTCCATCAACGACGAGCGCCAACGAGCAAGCATCTCCAGCCTCTCAACCGAGTAGCGGCTCCTTCTACAGCCAGTCGACCTTCTTCAGTTTTCTCCAACCAGCGCGATGCTCTCAGCTAACTCTATTGGAGCGCCAGCGGTAATTGATCGTCGTGACTCGTGCCGTTGTACTGAGTAGGGACAGCCACGGGAAGAAGGAGGCTACACTAAGTGCTCGATCCAGCCCCAGGGGAGTAGATTTGTTCGGAGAACTGCGAACATCGAAGCTTCAGATTTGAGCGTGGACGGAGCTCACCCAGCCACGACAGCGAAAGCCCTTCTTCCCAGAGCCCAGCTGCCACCACGAATGTGAAAGCCAAGCGTCTAGCAAGCTCGCAACATCGAACGAGCGCCTCCAAACGCGCACATTCCCGTTTCCAAAGCTCCATCGACGGAGAAGACGACGGAATCTAGAAGATTCTGTCCGAATCTTTCTAGATTCCGGCTTCCCACAGCGTGACACGTGGCCCGTGCGCCATGTCATCTAATCTGCCACGTGTCAACCTTATCTGCCACGTGTCAATCCTATCTACCACGTCAGCTGCCATGTCATCGCTGCCACGTCAACTGCCACATCATCACTGCCACATCACTTGTGCCACGTCATCACTGCCACATCAGCTGCCACATCATCAGGCCACGTCAGCACTACCACGTCATCTGCCACATCAGCACTGCCACGTCATCTGCCACATCATCTGCCACATCATCTGCCATGTCAGCACTACCACGTCATCTGCCACATCACCTGTGCCACATCATCAGTGCCACATCACCCTGTTGACATCATCTGTGCCACCTCAGCAGTCCAGTCAGCACTGACCCCTGCAGGCACAGTCCCTTGCCAGGCACACTGTGCACACACTGCATGTGCACACACCTGCCACCTCAGCATAGAGCTTCACTAGCACACCTCTTGCTAAGCACAGTGCCACATCATCACTGCATGTGACTCACAATGACACATCATCATTGAGCACCATTTGCACTCCTTTTGCCCCTCCACCTAGATCAAGTCATATCTCTTGATCCAGAAAGAATTTGAGGGTGCTCCAAAAAGGAAAGTCGCTCGATTTTTCGTGCTCTACGTGCTCGTTACATCACGCGCACATTTCGGTGCAAGTTACACTCACATTTGAGCCTCGCCGACAAAACCACTTCCTTCACGCACATTTGCCTCTACATCGACGCATCTGACCCAGCACTTAAAAAGAACAAAAGAAAAGGAATTATTTGCTGCTCTTTCATCGATCGACAGTTGGTTTAGATCTAGATCAGAGTAGACTAGATCGCCATAGAGGGGACGCTTTGAATTCCCCAAGTTGCCAATCTAAGCCATGCCCGAAATTCCCGACTAGTACCTACTCGGAGTCAGTCCATACGCTCACATCCGATTTCACATCATTACATTACCTGAAACCTTACGTTCATCAGTTCAGTGAGCAGACTTCAGAGTTCAGAGGCATTGCAGATTGATTCAGTGGGCAGATAGCACTTGATTTCACACACACATGCCACCATTGTAAAGCCTATTTGGCCATCTCACGGCATCGTGCACATCATTTTCAGCCTTGTAAAGCCTCTTGGCTATTCCTGGCATCATTGCCACAAGCCTTGTAACACAGATTAGATTTTGTATACTGCAGTTCTATCTTCACCGACGGTACAGAGATTTCACTTGGCATCTTCAGTGTCTTTGCAGTTGATTCATACAGAGTTTTCCAGGACACTTTTTGAGTACATTGCTTGCACCATGTCGACTAGCAACCTCAATCTGGAGGCATCTGCTAAGTTAGACAACTCCAATTACGGTACATGGAAATACCGAATGGAGACCATTCTTGTGCTTCAGGACAAATGGGAGTATGTTGATGGATCCATACCTAGACCATTGGCAGATCCAGCCACCAGTAGCTCTACTCCATCTGTTGTCACCGCACCAGCAACGGGATCTACATCGGGATCTACATCTACACAAACAGTTTCCGCACCAGTAGCAGATCCTGCCATTGCTCGAGCTCAAGCAGAATGGGATAAGAAAGACAAGTATGCCTATCACCTGATTAAGCAGAATGTGCAAGATGTCATGCTAGGACAGCTCAACACAGTCAAGACATCAAAAGAAGCATGGGATATGTTCGCAGCTCTCTACGAGTCCAAGAACACATCCAGGATTCTCACCTTGAGAAACCAGATCAACCAGAGTTTCCGCAATAGCAATGAAACCGGTCATGCTTATGTACTCCGCATCAAAGACTACAACAATCAACTTGCAGCAGCAGGAGAGACTATGAATCCCGCAGAAATGGTTCAAGTAATCCTGAATGGACTAAGAGAAGGATATGAGAATCTGGTCCAGAGTATTGCCATCCAACGGCAAATTCCAACACTTGAAGAACTTCAGTCAGTTCTACTTGGTGAAGAACTCAGGACTCAGGCCATTCAAGCACGTAAAGGTCATTCTAATGATCAGGCATTCACAGCTTCAGACAAAAGCAGAGGCAAAGGCAGAAACAGAGGTAGATCATATCAAAAAAGTGGTCATCATCATCAACAAAATCAAAGTCAGAATCAGCATCAGCATCAGCAGCATCCTCAGCAACATCAAAATCAGCAAAGAGGAAATCATTCCAACCGAGGAAGATTCCAAGGACGAGGGAATGCATCCACCAATGTGTCAAACATTCAATGCAACTATTGTCACAAGTTTGGACACTATGAAAGAGATTGCCGCAAGAAGCAGTATGACCAAGGCGGTCAATCCAGCAGTAATCGAGGGAATTCCCGAGGAAGAGGAAATCATCGTGGTGGACATTCTAGTCACAGTCATTTTGCAAATGAACATGGGAATATGTTTCTTGCAAGTGAGGAATTGCATCAGACTGATACAATGCACCTAGACCATGCACCTAGACACTGATTTCAATCCCAAAGAGGATTTCAGCTATCAAGTCGACCAAGTGGAACAGGATCCTTGGTACATCGACAGCGGTGCATCATCTCATATGACAAATCATCAGGAATGGTTCACAGAAATGAAGCCATTAGAAGGTCAAAAGAATGTCATCTATACAGCAGACAATACACCGAATCCGATTCAAGGGACAGGTGTTATCCCTATGAACAATTTCACTGGTACAAAAGGATTAGTCAAAGATGTGCTCTATGTTCCGAAGCTCAGCAAGAACCTTTTGTCAGTAGGTCAAATGACGGAACACAACTACAAAGTCATCTTCGACGGTGATGAATGCACTATCAGAGACAAATCCAAAAGAGGTCAGCTAGTAGCAAAAGGTGTCAAGGAAGGACGCTTATACAGGATGCTAGCTACAGTACCAGATAAGCATGCCATGTCAGCTCAAATGCAACAAATGCCACTATCTGCAAAATGGCACAAGAGATATGGTCATGTCAACTTCAAGTACTTGTTAGATCTCAGGAATCAAAATATGGCAATTGGGATTCCGAAGCTACAGTTTCTTGGAAAGGTTTGTGAAGCATGCTGCTTCGGCAAACAAAAGCGAACCAACTTTGTCAGAAGTACCTCTCGTGCACGAGGTATTCTTGATTTGATTCATACAGATGTATGGGGTTATGCCCAGACCCGCAACATCAATGGTTCACTTTATTACTTGACCTTCATCGACGACTACAGCAGATATTGTTGGGTCTACTTTCTAAAAGAGAAATCTGAAGTGTTTGCTAGATTTCAAGAATTCAAAGCCATGGTAGAAAACCAAACAGGCAGAAAAATCAAGGTCATGAGATCAGACAGAGGAGGTGAATACATGTCTTCAGCCTTCATGAACTTTTGCAAAACTCACGGCATTCGAAGACAATTCACATGTGCAGATACTCCTCAGCAAAATGCAATAGCTGAAAGGAAGAATGGGACTTTAGCAGACAGTGCTAGAGCACAGTGCTAGAGCAATGCTTAGTGAAAAGCATCTTCCGAATCAGTATTGGGCAGAAGCAATAGCTACAGCTAACTACTTGCTTAATCGGCTTCCTACCGAACCGATACAAGGTATGACTCCTTATGAAGCATTCACTGGACACAAGCCACGCATTGGGCATCTCCGCATATTTGGTTGCATAGCATATGCCCACATACATGATGATCATCGCAGAAAATTGGATGCGAAGTCACGGAAATGCATCATGGTTGGCTACAGTGAAGAAAGTAAAGCATACAAATTGTATGATCCCATCAACCACAAAGTCATTATCTCCAGAGATGTAATCTTCGATGAGGAATCAGAATGGAAAACCTCACCTACACAGGAGATAGAAGCACCGACTTCACAGTCATCTACAGAACAGGTTGATGAAGAAGAGCAAGAATTGCCAGCAACACCCCAATCAGCGTCACAGCAGCTCAGACGGTCTACTAGGGAAAGCAGACCACCAGCCAGATTGACATATGCTCAGAAAGGCAAAGCAATTCAGGTGGAAACCACCAACTATGCTCTTATGACTATCATCATGGCTACAGAAGAGCCAGTGTACTTCGAAGATGCAGTAGATAAGCCAGAATGGCAAACTGCTATGAATGAAGAAATGGATGCTTTGTATAAAAACAACACTTGGGAATTATGCGACCTTCCACCAGGAAAGAAGGCCATAGCCAACAAATGGGTATACAAAGTGAAGTACAATCCAGATGGTAGTATTCAGAGATACAAAGCCAGATTAGTTGCCAAAGGATTTGCACAACAATATGGCCAAGATTATGATGAGACTTATGCTCCAGTAGCAAAGATGGATTCCATACGGTTCTTGATATCACTAGCGACACTCAGTAAATGGAATGTGTATCAGCTCGATGTCAAGAATGCATTTCTCAATGGTTATCTAGACGAGGATGTCTACATGCAACAACCAGCAGGTTATGTTGACCCAGGAAAAGAGAACAAGGTTTGCCATCTCAAGAAAAGTCTCTACGGCTTAAAGCAAGCACCCAGAAGTTGGTACAGCAGAATTGACAAGTATTTTGCTGATCTGGCATACATGAAGTCCAATGCAGATCATACTCTCTACTACAAAGTTCAAGGGGAAGATATTACTATTGCACTTTTGTACGTAGATGATCTGATTGTGACAGGAAGCAAGGATAGCTTCATCAGAAAGCTAAAACAAGACTTATCTGCAGAGTTCGACATGAAAGATCTTGGACTTATGCACTATTGTCTTGGAATTGAGTTCTGGAGAGATTCAGATAGCACATTCATGAGTCAGCTCAAATATGTTGACAGTCTCCTGAAGAAGTTTCATATGGCAGATTGCAAGATTGCAGCCACTCCCATGGAACAGAGTTTGAAACTTACTAAAGATTCAGAAAAGCCTACAGTCAATGATAGATACTACAGGCAACTCATTGGATCTCTTATATATCTGACAATCACACGGCCAGATATTTGTTATGCAGTAAGGTCACTAGCACAGTTTATGGCAAATCCAAAACAGTCTCACTGGAATGCAGCCAAAAGAGTCTTGAGATACATCAGAGGTACAAGACAATTTGGGATAGAATACAGAGGAAGTCATCCACGGTTGCATGGATACTGTGACAGTGACTATGCTGGAGATCATGAGACCAGGAGATCGACACAGGGATATGCATTTTTCCTTGGTCAAGGTGCTATATCATGGTTGTCAAACAAACAGCCAACTGTTTCTTTGTCTTCGACTGAAGCAGAATATAGGGCACTCACTACAGGTGCATGTGAGGCTATATGGCTCAGAAGACTATTGTCAGAAACAGATTACTTTGATGAGTCAAAGCCAACAACAATATACTGTGATAATCAATCGCATTGGCCAAAAATCCAGTATATCACTCCAGAACAAAGCACATTGATGTCAGAGAGCACTTCATCAGAGAAAGAGTGTTACTTGGTGACATCACACTGCAGCATTGTGATAGCAAAGAAAATGTTGCAGACATCTTTACCAAACCACTCGGTAAAGAGCTATTCGAGAAACACCGACTAGCTCTTGGTTTGATGCAGAGGAAGGACATTCCCATTAAAGGGGTGTGATGGAATGTAATGCTCAGTCCTTCTTCGATTCCCCAGAATCATCATCTTGAGGGAAGGCCTACTTCATGATGTTGATCTTGAGGGAAGGTGTTGAGAGTTCACGCTCAACATCATGTGATCATGTGTGCATAGCACCATCACGTGATCATATGTGCATAGCACTAACCTTATAGAGTGCTATAAAGGAAAGGGTTAGATCCCCTAACCCTAACCCTAAAAGGGTTTGTATATATTCTATTTTTTCAACTAATTCTAGTGTACAGTTAGTCATTTGTGGTGTGCTCTCTAGCTGTGCCCTCTCTCCTCATCTCCACTCTTCTCCTCTCCCCTCTTCATATTTTGTCACTAGGAGCAGATTGAGGAGATGATTGAGGAGCTTTGAGGTCATCAGTGATGTCAGTGACCTTGTATGAGGTGCCTACTTAAGGACCTCTTTCTTCTTCATTCTATAAGCAAGTATTCTGAATTTGTGTCAACTCTACTCTTTTCTTTCAGTATTACAACATGGTATCAGAGCCCTTTGATCCCCCTTGAGCCCATTTCTGCCACATCATCATCTTCTTCTTCATCTTCTTCTTCTCCATTTTCCTCTTTCTTCCCAAAATCTTTGAGAGCTTGGTTCTCCATCTACAAACAGCCATTGCCCAAACCCTCTGAGCTGGAAACTCCTCTAGTATGGGCAAACTTCCACCTGCAAGCAATTGAAGAAAAAACGTATGTGGTGGCTGCCATTCTTCAAATAGCGAATTTCTTCTATTGCTCAATACTCCTTGCATACTCTGCCATTGCCTGAGCCCTCTTAGGAGTAGATGGGCGACCTCAAGACGAAGATTTTGAGCCATTTTTTAGGTCATTTGGTTTAGTAACGAGGGAGAAATCGTCAAAACTCAGTTTCAGACTGTAGCAACTCTCCCGGGCAAAAGTGCACACCATTTCGTCCAACCTCTATGCTGGACCTTCTCTGGTATATGAGCTTTCTTTTGCTTCAGAAAGCCCTCTTTTCCTTGCTTTGAAGAGTGAGCTACAAGCCCTCCAAGTTCAGCTTTTCAGTTTTGACAGTTTTGGACAAGTTTTTGAAGATGATGCTACATAAAATGCTACTCTAGCATTTCTGGTTTTTTGAAGCTTTCAATAACTTCAGTACAAGTGTAGATTCAGTTTTGTTTTGACTTGCTAGACCTGGTTTTGATTGGAAAATGTTTATTTCATCCACTTCTATGAAGCATGTAAGAAGAAGCATCATTGTTTGAAATCTAGTCACTACTATTTGCTACATTAAGTGCTCATATTTTGGAAGTCTTTCAGTTATTTTTGCCTTGTAAGAGAGATAGACACTGCCCAATATCTGGGTTAGACCCTCTCATGGCTACCATATATAATCTTGAGAAGTTCAATGGAAAGGGGTTCCATACATGGCAAATGAAGGTAAAATTTGCATTAATGCGGGAGAACTTATGGGGACTTGTCAAATCTACTCCTACCGCTTCTTCTACGGCCTCAAATGCTGGGGAATCTTCAGCTCCGACACGACCGGCAAGGGATCCAGCAAGAGAAGAAAAAGCATATGGTATAATTGCTTTAGCTTTGGGTGATGATTACATACATCATATATCTGACTTGGAGTCTCCATCGGAAGCATGGCAGAAGCTAGATTTGATTTTTGGTGCAAGCTCTCATATTTCTAAACTATCACTTAAAATCTCTTTCTTTGAATTAAAGATGGCAAGTGATACTACTTTAGCTGCCCATGTCAACTATATGCGGAGTCTTATGACTCAGTTAGCTTCTATCAACTCTCCTATCACCCCTGATGATGCTATGGCAGTACTACTTAAGAGTATGCCTGAAAGCTTTGATCACATTGTAAGCACTTTGAAGAATCTTCCCAATCCAAACCTTGAAGGCATTATCTCAGCTCTCCAAGAAGAAGAAAGACACATGGAGTTAAGGAAAGGCAATGACACTGCTTATGTTATGAAATTCCAGAAGGGCAAGTACTCTCCTTGCAATCACTGTGGAAAGACAAATCACCTTTCAAAGGACTGCTTCAAAGTTAATCCATGTAAGCACTGTGGCAAAAACAACCATAGTGAGAAGTTCTGCAGAGCCAAAGCAAAGACAGAAAATGCAAATCTACTTACAGTTAATGAGCCTCCACAAGATGAGGCATCCTTTGAAGATTATGCATTTTAAATTATCTCTATGTATGCTCCAAATCACTCTTTTTATGTCAAGGTACTCAGCCTAGATAGTCCTCCAAAATGAATGAAAATAAATTATTGTGTGTTGTGTTTTGTGAACACCTCTGGTCACCTTATGATGTAGGCCATGTGTATGTTTGTTCCATGGTACCTCCTACAGACATTGTGTGCATGTACATGTAGGAGAGATAACCATTGGAAGGTCTGTTTGTATCCCTTTCTGTTTACCTTACACCCAAGGAAACCCTTGCTAGCATGAGAACCTAGCCATAGATTTATCCTTGACCACCATGAGATGGCATGAGAAACTATGAGACTAGATGTATCCTTGACATAGCCTGAGGCATCTCCTTGAGGGGGGGTCTGTTGGGATATCTCAAGGTGTATGCCTCAGGCACACCTTATGTTTCTATGTGTGAGTGCTAGAGGCACAGTTAGGTGCCCACAAGCACAGTTAGGTGGTGGAAAAGCCACATAGGATGATTGAGTGAATCTAGGAGCAGATTGAGGAGATGATTGAGGAGCTTTGAGGTCATCAGTGATGTCAGTGACCTTGTATGAGGTGCCTACTTAAGGACCTCTTTCTTCTTCATTCTATAAGCAAGTATTCTGAATTTGTGTCAACTCTACTCTTTCCTTTCAGTATTACAACACACCCTAGGGAAAAGTTGATTGAAATGAGCATGGATGGCTTCTTCAACCCGTGTACACATGGTATGATATAGGTGACCAATAAACAACATCCATGGTTGAATAGATCCATAGCTCCCACCACATGCCTCAAAGAGCACTAAGTCATGCATTCAAGACCCTTTAAGTAAATGGTGACTCTATGTAACTGCGTATATCCATAGGATTTATTCTAGATACTATTGCTTGAATGGCATCCATGATAGAGGCGATGCAACAAATACATGCTTCCTCACCACCTTGAAAGAGCTCGACTAAATGTATGAGGCAATACCAAAAAATTTCCTCCCATAGAGTATCCTATAGAGGTTGCACCTATTAGCTACAATCACTTTAGCCTTCCCAGTATATATAACATGCTAGTAGAATAGTTGTGGGTCAAGCTAGCAAAGACACTCATATAAACACATTGATCATGTCTGTAGGTGGCCGTTGTTCATGTAGAAGATTCATACTCTTACGCCTTGGCAAATCTATGCTGCATGCAAGGCTTATGAAAGTCAGCCCATATGCAATATGAGCATGTATGGACAGTCATTTAGGCTACTCCATATAGTAAGCCTTTGTATTACGTAACCATGACCTAGATATTACAATAGATAGCAGGCAGAGGTGACGTTCGACTTCCTAAATCTCCAAAACCATTAGCGACACATTTTGCTTCATAGCCAACATATTGATGCATGCAGTATGTCACCATTGGTGTGTAGGACTAGAGAGCCATCTCAGCATATTATGAGCAAGTAGGTAGTGGACAGCTACATCACACACAACTATTGTAGGAGGAGACTACAACTATTATATCCCATTAGGTTCATAGTGAAACGACCAAGCTTAAGTGCTGGAGCAGCTTACCTTATTTGCTCAGCTCGTGAAGTGTGTATTGGAGAGAGGCGACTAGTTGCTTAGCTTGTTCAAAGGTATGGAGTGTGAGGAGAGAAAGTTGTATAGAAGCATACATTAGAGAGCTCTATTCCAATCATCCCTTTTATAACATTGCAAGGTGGCTATTCATATACTCGTCTCACCACCTTCTCCCTCCTCTACACATTCCATTTAATTGGCCGCTTAGTATTCCAAGGAATACAAAATTCTGCATTGGGATTCCATGGAAATAGACCATTTTTAGACCGGATGGAATTACTTTTTTTTGTTCCATTATTGAGATATTTACCCCAACCATGCAACCATTGTATTATTATTTGAGGTAGATAAAAGGATTTACCTTTTGGACCCATTATAATGTAGATCCATTCTTGACATGAATTTTATGGGGTTAAGTTTATGATTTTTCCCATTTTTGCTCAATTTTGAATATAGGCTATGAGCTCTTTGACTCATTCAATGTCATGAAAAAAAAGGCTTGTATTAGAAAAAGTACAACCATTCTTGACCATAATTATTAGAAAGGTGTGTGTGTGTGTGTGTGTGTGTGTGTGTGTGTAAAAGAATCCTTTTCATTAGAATCAGCTAGAAAGTATATCCATTCTTGACCTTGATTGTCAAAAACGTATATAGGTCGTGTGTCATTTGACCTATAGCATAACAGCTTTGCATTACTGTTGCACAAGTATGGAATAGGAAATATTTGGGAAAGGTTCGGGGACTAGACGAATGACATGTGGCAGGGAATGACATGTGAGCGGCAGAAACGAGTGAAGTATGTACAAGTTCCCACCGGTCCTGCGTGGATGGTAGAGCATCTAATAGATGAGGACGGAGTAGGCGACTGAGGTTCTGGCTATATACATCATCAAACTGGTGGTCGAAATGAACCTCGTAATAGGGTTGGCGGTCATGATAACGAGGGGGGGGTGGGTCATGGGAGACATTAGTCAAAGTAAAGTGGATGAGTGCATGGTCGGCAGAGGGCATGAAGGGGCTAACAGTAAGGCTATGGATGGAAGGGACTAGAGTCGGGGGACCTATGATGTAGTCGATCACGCTAGTACCACGCCCAGAAGCAGAAGAGAATGTAGGCATGGAAGACTGTGGCCACCTGGACAAGCCGTTATAAATGACCATACTGTGCGAGGTGAGGAGCTCCAGTAACTGACGTCCTTGACCTGTGGGCTGTACTGTGCAGTCTGATGAAGTCCGACAGAGGCTATCATCGTGAAATGCTGGGAGTATGACCGGATCCTCCATGTAGTCATAAGTGAGGGCCTGTCTGTCTAAGGTCCTCGCGTTGAAGTCTCCTAAAAGGATGACTTCTCCGTGATGTGAAAAATCTGCAATGTCCGCTGAGAGATCCTCAAATATGGACTGGCCTGGTCCAGTGGAAGAATAGATCGACTGCGCCGGGGGGAAGTAGCAAACTGCAATAAAAAGATCTCGCTGAGGGGCTCTGCGGCAGATGCGTACCCACAAGAATCAGGCATGTGAATCCACTCTCTCCACTGTGATGATCCGATCGAGATGCTCTCTGTACAAAATGGCCACTCCTCCAGATCCTCTCACTCCAAATGTTCGGGTGTGCTGCCTGAAGGCAGATCTCCATGTATACCCTGTCACTCGTGGCAAAGGTCTCTCTGGACTCTCGTGTGTCTCCGTGAAAAAGATGATATCTCTCCCAAAGAATGCCCCCCGTAGATTGCCTGGCTGTGCTGTAAAAGAACCATTGCAGTTCCATACAGCGATGCGTAGACTATCTGACGGGTGGTGTGTCCCATGGGCCCTGTCCCACCATCAAGCGGTCGTAGCAGGAGGTGGAGGTGGGGCTATATCTGCTGGTCTGTCATCTCTAAGCACTGTGGGAGCACGCCTCAAAGTGCCTGTGATGAGTCTGCCATCCCTGATCACTGCCCACTTGCCCTGAGCTCGGGCTGCATCTCTCTGAGGCATGAGCGTCTTGCGCTCCTCAACCTGTATCTGAGTCAGATCCTCGTCCATGGAAATCTGTGGGTGGTCTCTGAGTGTCCCTCTTCTCCTGAGGGCAGCTAGACGTGCCTGGGCATCTCTGAATCTGATAACTAACATCCTCGAGGGGCCAAAAATGACCCATGAGACCCGTCTCAATACAATGTAAAATAGAGTCTCCTCAAGGAGAGGGGTCAGGAGTCTATGGGTTCCTTACGCCAGGTAAAAAGATGAGTGACAAAAGATCCCAATGCTACCGGAGAGGCAGTAGAGAGAACTTATGTCAGCTGAGCGGAGTCCTCCAGTATTTGCTGGTAGTCCTCCCTGATTTAGGACATGTAGTCACAACTGATACCTCAATTTTGCTTTCTAGTAACCTAAGAGACCTTTTCATGAAAGGCACAAAATTTCGATTGTATTCTTTTAAAGAGTCTTGCCTTTTAAAAGCTATCAATAAGGGAATCTCAAAGTTTGTTTTGCAATTAGAAGAATGTTTAGGAGTTAAAAATATCTTATCAGAATGGAAAGGGAAGATTTTGAAGAAAGTTGCTTTGAAACTAGAAGTCGTCCCTTCGGTTAATTGCTCAAAGAAAAGTAACCATCTTTCGAAAGAAGATGAAACTCTTCTTCGAAAATTCCATAGGAATTTTGTCATTTCTCATGTGGACAAATGCTCCAATAACTTTGTTTTTATTTGCAAAAAGTTTTACTTAGAATGTCTTTTGGGAGAAGTGAACTCGTCTGCCAAAACTTACGCCCCTGCCTTAGTTTCTCAAAACATCAGAGTTTTTGCAAGTCTTCTGGGTTTGTTTGCAATCCAAGCATACCTTTTCTTTGTGCTGCTTGGAAGTTTCACAATACTAAAAAAAAGCCAAGATTTATTGTAGCTGCATGTGAGACTACTTTGACGAATGTGTCTAAATGGCTAAGCTACTGCTTCAAAGCCATGTTGCCTAGTGTCCATGAACTTTGGAGGGACTTATTAAAAGAGGCAGATGTCCCCTCGAACTCAAGCTGGATTTTAAATGACTCTGTAGGAGTGATTCCTGTTGTAAAATTTTTTAATTCCTCTCGAAGCATTCAGGAAAAAGAGTCTCCTATTCTCCTTCAAACCTATGATTTTACCACGCTTTACACAAAGATTGAGCTGAAAGACCTGAAGTTTAGAATTAAAAAGCTAGTGGCTGAAGTTTTCAAGCTGAGATTTGACAAAGATAGATGCAAAGTGCTAAAAGTCGAGAAAACAGCCTTATGCTCGACTTTTTGTGGCTAAAAAATAAAGATCATGACATAGGTTCTAAAAAGAAAAGATACACAAAGGTAGTAAGTGTAGAAGATGTTTGCTCTTGAATAGATTTTCTTTTAGATAATCTTTACATCACAATAGGTGATTCTTTGTTTCAACAAGTTATAGGAATCCCCATGGGCACTAATTGTGCCGTCTTTTTAGCAAACTTTTATCTTTTCACTTATGAATTTGAGTTTATGCAACGTCTTATTTCTATCAATACCTACCCTATCATTTTATATAAGCTTAGTCAAGTTAGGCGTTTTATAGATGATTTATTTGTACCAAATGTTCCTAACTTTCAAGACTTTATGTACAAAGACACTAGAGCTTGGCCAATTGGTCTATTAGATTGAAAGTGGATAAATCTCTGTATAGGAAATATTTGTAGGCTTGGCCAATTGGTCTATTAGATTGAAAGTGGATAAATCTCTGTATAGGAAAAGAAAGTGCTTTTGTTTTATCAAACTTATCCATTGTGAAGCTACCATCTCCCATAATTTCAGTAGAGAGATTCATAAAATTTGTGGATAGCGTTATTACTTTATCTAAGAAACAAATGGATTTGTGAATGGTTTCCTTGATCTCAATATAGGTAGTGGATAAATCCAAGAAGGATTATTTGGCTCTCTGATAGTAGTTGGATGAAGAAAAGCTTTTATACAACTATTGTTAGTACATAGAATATCATCAATGTATCTAAACACGTGTTTAAATAGAGTTAACAAGTCAATTCTGCCAAGTCTCATGAGCCTTAAAATGAAAGAAGACTCATACCAAAAGAAATATAAATTGGACCATAATGGGGAGCACAAAAAACCCATTGGAATCCCTTTAACATGTTTCAAACTCTATCCTAAGTAGGAAAATTTCAATTCGTGATTCAAAAAATTTGGACGAATAATTCGTTTGGGGAAAAAAAGGAGCAAAAATTTGCCGTGCTGCCACATCACATTTTTTCCACAATTCACCATGTCATCCATCAATATTCGTATGAATAAAAAGTATTTGTATAAATAGGTATTAGTACGAATAACTTATTCGTATGAATAATGCTGATAGTACAAATAACTTCTCATATATAGGCCAATACTTGTTTGTAATTTACTCATCTCGTGCTTAGTTCTCTAGCTGAGCAACAGAGATCAAAGAAGGAAAAGAAAACAAGGAAGGCCTCTTAGATTGCTCAAGCAATCTCTAAGGTCTAAAATAAGATGGAATTTTTGTTTTTGTATGTGTGAGTTAGGAGCTTTTTTTAAAGCTCTTAAGATCTCTTGTGTGAATTGTTTTTGTGTCTTGTTTGTTAGAGTTCATAGGATCTCTTATGTGATACTTTTTTGTGTTTTTGTTTGTTAGAGTTCTTAGGATCTCTTTTTGGAGTTCTTAAGATCTCTTGTGTAAATTGTTTTTATGTTTTTTTAAATTAGAGTTCTTAAGATCTCTGTTATGGGGTTTGATTTATGTGGAAAAATGAGGCAAAGGGTTGTCACACAGAATTGAGAGTGTGTACCCACTGAGCCCACATGGGAGACTCTTCCACACACACCATGCATGTGGGAGGATACATTTATTGGGAGAGACCCCCTCTCTTGGCTATAAAAGGAGGGGGCTATTTCTTTATGTAACATGCTCATTCTTGTAAAGCCACCTAGCTACTACTTTGATTGCCCCCCCCCCATCCTTCCTTTTAAATAAAGCATGACTCTCTTCCCTTGATGTCTCTATCTCTACATTCCACCTCCCATCATGAACATGCTCCTCTTCCCCCTCTTCCTTTCCCCTTGTGCTAATCCCTTTTCCCCACCCATGTTAATGCTTCTCCCCTCATGTTCCCTTTTTCTCTATGGCCCTCGAGCGTTGCCATGCCTAGCATCTAGCCTCATGCCTTGATTTCTTTTCTAGTTAATAAAATTAGTGTGGCTGCTGGGATACGAAGTCTCCATGGCTAGTGATGGCACACAATCTGTCTGTCGACATCGGTTATTCCTACAGTTGTGTGAGGTTCTGCGGCATCTTTTGCGCATGGTTCTCTATTTTTGCACTTCCAATCTGTGACATCTGCTCCCAATTCTCCATCCTTGTGATTGTAAAACTTCTCTATTTTTGTGTTGCGTGTCTTTTGGGTTCCCGTGCATCTTCTAGATTCTTGTGTGGGTTTGATTTATGTGGAAAAATGAGGCAAAGGGTTGTCGCACACAATTGCAAGTGTGTACCCACCGAGCCCACATGGGAGACTGTTCCACACACACCATGCATGTGGGAGGATGCATTTATTGGGAGAGACCCCCTCTCTTGGCTATAAAAGGAGGGG
Source organism: Dipteris shenzhenensis (assembly GCF_047967505.1). Taxonomy (NCBI): domain Eukaryota; kingdom Viridiplantae; phylum Streptophyta; class Polypodiopsida; order Gleicheniales; family Dipteridaceae; genus Dipteris; species Dipteris shenzhenensis. Next base: position 36,484,493 of record NC_141602.1, read on the forward strand.
GCTATTCCTTTATGTAACAAGCTCATTCTTGTAAAGCCACCTAGTTAGTACTTTGATTTCCCCCCCCCATCCTTCCTTTCAAATAAAGCATGACTCTCTTCCCTTGATGTCTCCATCTCTACATTCCACCTCCCATCATGTACATGCTCCTCTTCCCCCTCTTCCTTCCCCTTGTGCCAAAGTCCCCCTCTTCATTCCCACCCCTCTTAATCCCTTTTCCCCACCCATGTTAACACTTCTCCCCTCACGTTCCCTTTTCCTCTATGGCCCTCGAGCATCGCCATGCCTAGCATCTAGCCTTATGCCTTGATTTCTTTTCTAGTTAATAGAATTGGTGTGGCTACTGGGATACGAAGTCTCCATAGCTAGTGGTGGCATACAATCCATCCGTCGACATCGATTATTCCTACGACTGTGTGAGGTTCTACGGCATCTTCTACGTGCGGTTCTCTATTTCTGTGCTTCCAATGTATGACATATGCTCCCAGTTCTTTATCCTTGTGATTGCAAAACTTCTCTATTTTTGCGCTGCATGTCTTTTGGGTTCTCGCATGTCTTTTGGATTCCTTTGCGCACGGCGCCCATGCCCCACATCACGCGTCTTCTCTATGACCAGCGTGTCTTCTTGTGTGCACCGTGCCCATGCCACACATCTTCTCCGAGCCCAGTAAGACTTCTAGTTGCGACACGCGGTCTCTGCGTGTTTTCAAAAAAAAAATTATGCAACAGATCTCGTGTTCACCTCATACTCTCCTTCTTCTTCTCTTTCTCTTCTCTTCTCCTCTCCTCTCCTTTTATCAAGGAGTGGGAATTGAACCCAAGACCTCCCTATTCACAAAAGGAAGACTTAACAATGGGCTAACAAATAGGAAGTGATAAAAAATTTGTAATGATATTGCTTATATGTTGAAATCTCATGAACTATAACTCTCTAACCGTGGGGAGTTTCCTCTTGCTATAAAAAACAAAAGTACTTCACTTCATGTGCTCTATTCATATCTCATACTAGATTGTAGATTCTAAATTTTTTCAAGTACGTACGCCACACGAGGAGGGTGGATATTTATGTCACTTCTCGACGGGTTCAAGGATTTGGTGCTTTGTCCTGAGTTTGTCCTCCGCTCATTACAGGTACCAATTGGCAAGATCTCTTTCTTAATCTTCATGTAGATCTTCAACAACTGATTGCACAAGACATTGCTCAAGGAGACGACAGGTGGGATGATATACTGTGGATGGTTCAAGGTGAAGAACTAGTGATACACTGGAAGGGCTTTGATTCCAATTCTACTCACTGTGCAGTGATCGAGCTACTTGCTGCATCAGAGGTAATTAAAAGGGTGACATTCTTCCAAGGGTGGGATGATCCACAAACTTGGGGGGGAGATTTGGCGCATCTACTTATTAATTCTTGTAAGCTCATCTTGAATGATTTCTTCTCGACCTCACTACAAAGGTTTCTAGGGCTCGGCTATGGTCGGTAATGTTTCAACCAAGGAATCCCTTTGTACCTAATCAACCCTTTGTGCCACATTTGGGCTTCAAACTGTAATTCTTTTTTGTCTAAAGATAAACTATCAACAAAGGATTGCAAGTTTATTTGGTGCTGAACATCTTGCTCAAGTATTGAATTCTCCCCATCCTCTCCTTCTACCTATCTTGGACTACCGAGAAACTTGGGATGTTTGGATTTTAGCCTTGGTGTGATGACATCTTGGCTCCTTCAATTCAATGGAGCATACAAACCTTCAACCAAGGTTGCTAGTGTGGGTGTGAAGCTCACTTCACTAGGGGGTGAGGTGTATTGTTATAGCAAGTCTGCACCAGTAAGTACTTGCAATCAAGTTGAGTACCTGGCACTCATTTTTGGGCTACAAAAGGCGCAAGAACATTGCATCAAGCAACTTGAGGTGCAAGGAGATTCTCAATTCGTGTGTGAACAAGTTAGTGGAAAGTGGAAGGTGCGGAGCAAAGGCTTGGTTCCACAACATCAACAAGCATTGGAACTTTGCCAACAATTTGAAGAGATAAAAATTCAGCATATCCCTCGAGCTCAAAATTTAGTTGTTGATTTCTTGGCACAAGAAGCTTGTACTTCAATCACGCATGAAGCGAGTGGAAGCAGCACCCCAACAAAGCCGCAAGCCACAAATGAGGGTGATCATTTGTAAGGAATGCAAAGGTTGTGGTCATCATGAAACTAAGTGTTGGGCATATTTAATATGAGTTTACCGACTTTGAAAGATCATCAGAAAGGTCCTTAAGGACATTGAGCAAAAGAAGGATGCCAAACCGGACACCCCTTGAAGAAATAGCATGGCGACTACAAGAATTGGAAGAAGCTAAAGGTGATGTGCAAGCTCTCCAACTGTTGACATTTGCCATGGCATTCTTGTTTGCCTTAATGAACAACCTCATGCAGCGCCATGTCTCTAACCCTCGCCTGTAAAGAAGGATGCAATATTATGCCTCGACCAATAAGGGTTGGTCCTTTTAAGATTGTCTATGAGCTATTCTATGCTGAAGATTCTTCCCGTATAGTATTTCACAATACACCAGTCACACCCTACCCTGCCTATGCTTTGTGGATGTATCTTCACGTGATTTTCAATTCAAGCTACCTCTTTCCATTGTTTGCTAATAGATAAGCCTCATTTCACCTCTCTCTTTTCCATTTTCTAAGCATGGCTGACATTCTCGTGTTCTGTGGTCAGGTTGAGGAAAATCCAAATGAGTATCTTGTGGCCTTCAAGCGCTGTTGTGTTTCTCTCAACTTTGTTATTGAAGATAGATGGTTGTTGGTTCTTCCCACATTTCTAAAGGGTTTGGTTCAATTGTGGTATGAGAAGCAGGCCGAAGATGTTCGCCAAAGTTGGTCGAGGTTGATAGCAGCTATGATCGAATATTTCAGCAAAGAAGAGGAGCTAGAGAATGTGTACATGCAGGTGGCAAACTTGAAGTAGTCATAAGGTGAGACGGTGCATCGATATGTGGATTGAGCAGTCGTGCTCCTAGATGTTTAATTGCCACATAGGAGGACAACATCGGATTTTGAGTTGGAATGACTCAGCATATGTTGGGCTACCTTGTAGTAGGAGCAAGTGATGAATTTCGCCTCAAGCTTAAATGGGAGAATCCAGAAACCATGGTGCTAGCACATGAGATTGCTCAAAAGTTTGATAAAGTCTCAACCTCCGCCTGGAATATTTCCCCAGCCTCGCCCATGAGCCCCCCTCCTTCCTACTCCCTCGACCCCTCTTGCTAAAGAACCCGGAGTCAATGACCTAGCCAAGCCTTGAATGGATCTTCATCAACTTGAGGTGGTAGGCATCAAAAATCAAGCCAATCGTCCTCCAAGAGAACGTGCCAATGTTGTGTGTTACAAGTGCCACTAGAAGGGTCATTATCGCACCGAATGTCCCAATATTCCAAGGGTGAATCTTATAAGTGGATTAGGCAGTGAGGATTCTGACGTAGAGGTCCTTGACCTTAAGAAGAGAAGTCGAACCACCTCAGATCCCTCTCCAAACCATGGACCAGGCCACCCCAGGAAGAAGGTGTCCTTCTCAGAGCCCTCAGATGCTAAAATGGTAGACCTACCAACAAAGAAGACTAAAAGATCTCACAGGAGTAAATGGTCACCCTCGGATTTTCCCATCAGCTCAGGGCAAGAAGACTATTTAGTCATTTAGGACCTTGCTCATCGGTCTTTAAGCATCATGCTTCCTCAACTAATAGCATTAAACCCTAAGGTGAGACATGAGCTATAGCAAGGGCTCTCAACAAGGAAGAGAAGGAAGAAGGGAAAGGTACGAGAGATTTCTTCTATCTCTGAAGAAGTTGATCAGCAGCCGCATACAGTAGATGTCATCATAGATAATTGCCATGTCAAAAGTGTGTGTGTCGATGGGGGAGCTACATGTAATATCATGGTGCCCCGTATCATGAAGAAGTTGAATTTGAAATGCACATGGCGTTCCTCCACTTGAATCAAGGTAGCAGATGGTCGATGACTCGCCACCCTGGGAGTCATTGAGGATTTGCCCATCACTATCAATGGGTTGACCACCACCATCAATTTCTATGTAATGGACATTGAAGATATAGGTAGGAGTTACCCAGCCATACTTGGGAGACCATGGTTGAGAAAGAGTGATGCAGTCAGCTATTAGAAGACAGGACACATGTCTTTTGGTGCTTCAAAGGAGAAGATCCCAGTGCAACCAGGTGCCACTGACCCAAAAGAAGAAGAGGAGTAGGACAGTGATACTCGCTCATCCTCACTGTCCGAGTCAATGGAAGATTCAAGTGGAGGGGAGGAGTTCTCAAAAGAAGAAGTTTACATGATGGGGGTGTCTCCAACCTCGCCACCCGTAGAAAAGGTAATAGCTAGTCCTCAACAGCTTGAATCTATGCTTTCCCCTGACCTCACTTCGAAGGAGAAAGATGAGTTTCTAGAAATGTTCAAAGATTTCCGTGACCTCTTTGCAACTAGCTACCACCACTTTCGCCATGTGAATGCCATAGAACACAAGATAGAACTGAAGCCTGATGCTAAGCTAGTGACTCAAAAGTATCAGAGGTTAGGGCCCCAATAGACTAACGCTTTGCACTTAGAGTTGTGGAAGCTTGTAGAAGTTGGGTTTATTGTTCCAGTCCACAATACTGAATGGGTTTCACTAGTGGTAGTCACCCCAAAGAAAAACAACAAGTTGCGGGTCTGCATCAATTATAAGAAACTCAATGTAGCCATCAAGAGGGACCATCATCCTTTGCCCTTTCAAGACCTCATTCTTGAGAAGGTAAGTGGTCATGAGATGTATACTTTCTGTGATGGTTACTCTGGGTTTTATCAAATTAGAATTGCCTAGGAGGATGTGCTTAAAACCACATTTGCCACACCTTGGGGGACGTTTGCATTCAAAGTAATGCCATTTGGCCTTACCAATGCTCTTGCTACCTTTCAAAGATTTATGCAGATGGTGTTTACTCCTTGTTTGGGGGTTTTCTTGGAGCTTTTTTAGATGATTTCTGTATATTCTCAGCATGGAAGGAGCATGTCATGAAGGTTAGGTTGGCCTTCCAAAAGTCAATGATGCAAATGGCAGCCTCAACCCTGATAAATGCACCATTGGAGCCACTCAAGGAAGGTTACTGGGGCATATTGTCTCATCTGAGAGTGTCAAGCCTGACCCTAAGAAGGTAGAAGCTATCCTCAAGCTCTCCTTGCCAACAACCAAATGTCAGGTACACTCATTTGTCAATCTAGCAGGATACTATCACTGCTTCATTGATGAATATGCTGCTTTGACGATAAGATGGGGTTGATTTCTCTTAGGATGAGAATTGTCATCGTGGGTTTGTACAAATCAAGAGTGCACTGGCTTCAGAACCCATTCTATGCAATCTTGATTGGTCAAAGACTTTCTATATCAATCCTGGGTTTGGTGAGCACACTCTAGCGAGTATTCTTCTCTAGCAAGGGGAAGATCGGTTCATGTATCCCGTTCGATTTGCTTCTCAACAATTGCTTGAAACTGAACGTCACTACTCTGAGGCTAACAAGCATGCCTTGTCTTTGGTGTCCTACATTGAGAAATTTAAGCATTATGTGGCTGGAAAGTCCTTCATTATAATCTATAGCAATGGTCTTGCAAAGCAGGTTCTTTAGTCACCAAATCCCATGGGCTGGTTGGCCAAATGGTTGGCAGTTTTACAAGAATATGATTTATCTTTCAAAATTGTAAAAGGGGGTTGTTCCAACTTGAAGAATGCTTTGATTGATTTAGAGGAGTGCCTTGATGTAGCCCTTGTAGCTGCCATAGAAGTTGGGGATCCATGGTATGGTGGTATCTACAGGTTTCTAACCGCTTTCTCCTTTCCTCCAAAAAGTACTAGCTATGAGAGAAAGAAGATCCGTAGAGATAGTAGGTGCGACACTCTCTTTGATGGGGTGTTGTACCATCAAGGCATGGATGGGGTACTAAGACAGGCCATTGATGCAGATGAAGTACCTAAGGTATTGAAGCATTATCATGATGGATTTTGTGGAGGCCACTATGCCGGTGACTATACAGCTAAGAAGATTTTACATGTTGGGTACTATTGGCTGACCTTATTCAAGGATGTCACTATGTATTGACAAACGTGTGAACCATGCCAATTCTTTAGTAGGAAGGATTTGCGTCCTGGGCAACATCATCTAGTGATGTCCATCCATCCATTTCAGAAGTGGGGAATAGATTTTGTCGAGCCCCTACCCATGACTACCTGCAAAAAGAAGGGTGCGTACATATTATGAGCGGAAACCCTTGAGCGGATTATCCGAGCAACACTCAATGGAGTTATACTTGAATGAATGTTTTTTTATGGAATATCTTTTTTTTAAAACCTCAATCGACAGCGCTCATATTAGCTACATGCATGTACCAAGGTACAAAGAGCCAAAGACATATACCCTTGGTTTGAATGCTCTCGTGATGCAATTGTGTGTATTATATTTGCACATTCATTGTATTTTCTATAAGCCTCAACATGCCAACAAAATTAGGACTAGTGGCATTGTTCACTTTTAAGTAGATATGCTTATTAATACCTCCCCTCAAGCTTGTGAGATTGCCAACAATTATTTGTTTTTAGTCTTTCGAAACTCAATAGAGGGACGGATATATATTTTAACAATCAAAGATGTAAACTATGAATTCACCTAAAAATTCAAACCTAAAAATTACAACTTGCCATACATTTCCAAAACAACTATGACATGTTCATATTATTAGGTCAAAGAACATTAAAATCACATGATTCAGAAGCCATAATCTATCAATCCATAAGAAGTTAAGGTTTGCATAAGAAGGTAATGGCTATCCATCCATAAGAAACCAGGTCTACATGAGATGATAATGAAAACATGAGAAATTAAGTTTTGCATCAATCCATAAAAAGCCAGGACATGCTCTCTAGACCTCATCAGCCAAGTCATCTATGTAGTCTAGACGTCCATGATGCCTCTCCACCAACTCATAATCGAATGTGCTATCTCCTGCCATTTGGGTAGCCACATCTTCTGCATAGCAAGGCAGAACATTAAGCTCAATTAGTCAGTATCTAACCATGCTTAAATTATACACATAGATCAAATAAATTACTCACTAATCAAGAGGTGCATCAAAGTCATAGTCTGTCTCCTCATCATCTATGATGAGGACTGCTTGATTCACACTTGAAGGCCCTGCCTCTGTGAAGTTGTCTCTAAGCATGCCTTCTAAGTATCCTGTGCAAATCTCTTTGTCATTGTCCACTACCATGCATGGACGTCCTGAGTGAATTGCTGCTTTCATCCTAGGTGTTGTACCTGCACCAAGCTCAAGCATAGAGCCTCCAATCGAACACAACAACTCCATGAACATCAACATCATGGAGCTACTCTTCTCCAACCCACCACGCCACTGTCCACCCTTTCCCTCTTTTATGCACCGTACACTTGAAGGCAAGTAATGAGTGATGAAATAATTGTCCATGCACACCTTAAGGGATTGGGAAACTTTATTTGCCCTATCAAGATAGTGATGTGCCTTCTTGCCAATCCTAGAGAACAATAGGATTTGAAAGGCAGTAATCTACATAAAACATAGATTGAAAAAGTTAATGGAGAATACTAAAATACGAACAAACAAGAACATGACAATCATGTAAATAGCCAAATGACATACCTTGACACCAAAGCCAACATTATCCGCAACATCAATGCAATCTCCCGTCTCCACGATCCATCTACATGTACTAACTATAAGATACCAATAGCTGAATGCAATTCACATAAACAGACATTATCAACTGTGATATATTGCTCACCTACAAGAAACCTCTGGTCTCATTTGTCTTGCCAAATGCTCAATGAATGAAGTGGATACAGGTGAACACATCACCAATGTCCATCCATAATCATCCATCACAGATGAAGCAATAGCAAGTGAGCATGAGATATGCTCCTCATTTAGAATGTTCCATCCAGGGATTCCACCCTTGATTCCACTCACTATAGATCCTGTAGGAAGGTCAATCAAGCAAAAATCCACACTCCATGCAGCATTTTTTCCATTGCGTGACTTCTTCATGCCACCAAGTTCATGGTAAAAATTTCTTATGATTTGAAAAGCCCCATCGTACTTGTGTTGCTTAACTTCTTTTCCAAGTGATACATAATCATACTCCCAAACTTTGTAGTTTTCTTGTGAGATACGAGTTGCAAATGATGAGAAAGTGGACAAAGGAACATAAACCATATCCATATTACACACTTTCTTGCTAGGAAGAGACTCCTCCTTTCGTGGATCATTGTCTACAATAACAAAGAACCCTAAATTAAATTTTTAGGAAGCTTCTAATCACTTTGAAACATGAAAGAAAGAGTTATAAGAAAATAGACCTGTGTTAGAAGTGCCCGTTGGCTTAGGTCTTCCACCTCGTTTGTTATTTGGAGTCACATGACTTGCCTTTTGCTTTTCTACTATTGCTTTTTGCTCCTCTTCAAGCCTCTTCTTTTGTGCCTCATCCATGTTGCCCGACGAACCCGAGTTTGACTTGCACTCACCTTTTAAATGGCGATCATAAGTTTCCTTCTCTTCCTCGATACATGTTCCAGCCTTCATCTCGATCCACCAAGGGCAGTGCTTCCTTTCCCACTCCGTAAGCAATATATGACCATCCTTATGCTTATTCTCTCTAAAAATATGAGAGGTGTACATGCAATAAGTAGCAGGTGCAAGCCTAGTCCAAGCCTTGCAAATGGATGGTACCACCTTAAGACTCTTATTTGCAGCCAGATAATGGAGATACCTAAATGATTTTTAGGATAATATAAGAGAATGCAAGGTATTACAAAGATATCTTTCCATTGAAAACGAAAGCCAAAACGCACCTATAAACCAATCGTCTGCTGGCATTTGTAAGATCAACTTGCTTGGATGGAACAACAGCAACTGTCATCAATGAAGCAAAAGGCTCAAACAAAAAAGGCCTGTGTCTCACTATAATGCCATCAAAGTATTCCAGAATAGAAGGACTGTCTAGAAGTGTAGCTGCACCCTCAATGCTTGATGATTTCATCACTTGGTCAAGCAATCGTCCAGCATCTGCCAACACATGGTCCATCCATACTTCTTTTGCAAGCCAAGGTATGAAACCATGGTCAGTCATAGGCATCCCATAACTCTCCTTTAGATTGTCATCTGCACCAAGAAGAGAAAGAATAGATAGTTGCTTTGCCTTGGAACAGGTTGCAATTGATACTTGGTAAAGCTTCTCCAAAGTGATCTTCATTGATGTATCCTCAAATGGTAAATTCCAAAGGATATTAAACCACTCCTTGCCATGGGAAGGATTGACTATTGAAAGCATCTGCCAAATAGTAAAGTTTTAGAAGAGACTTTGATACACACAACAAACCATATATTAAGGTTTTCAAAGTACAAACTAAAAATTTGCAAGTTGTAACTATAGATTTATAATTTTCAAATCATATATTATGGTTTATGAGTTGTAAAATTAGAATTTGAAAACTATAAATCCAAATTTGCAAACTATAAATTCAAATATCTGAGATATAAAACGTAGAATTTTGTGGACTACAAATTCAAATTTGTGATCTATAAATACAAAATTTGGTAAATTGAAAACTTACCCGTGTAATTTTTCTTCGATATGTTGCTCCCACAGTCTTTTTAATCTCATCAATCTTGGACTCTCTCTCATCCTTTGGCATGGAAGAATGCAATTTCTTGCATTGAGCCTCAAAATCTGATTTCCATTTCCCCTTTCAACATAAACAGATAATCTCATCATAATGTTATTGGAACACAAAGCAAAGTCACAAAAAAAGAAAATATATAAACTAAAGAACTAATACTTACAGCAAATACCATCCTCCCAAGAATAGTTTGGGTGAGGGGATACCACACCCTTCGTCCACTTCCAACCTCTTTCTGCCTTGCCAACTCAATAGCTTTTTTCTCCTCATTTTGATAGATAGAATAAAAGATCCTTTTGTTGGAATGTATCCCTCTGTTTCAAATGCTCTTTTCAAAATGGTCAAATCATTCCTAATTTGACGCACAACTGGGTTTATGAGACAACGACACAAGGGAATTCGAGGAGGTGGAATTTCTTTAGTTACTGTAAGAAGCTCTAAAATATCTGCACCTGAAGGTCTCTCAACACACTCTGGAATGATATCCTCCACATCATCTTTAACTCCTACTTTGTTGGATGGATCATCTATAGTTTTATCCTTGTTGTCCCCAGGATCCTCAATATCATTTTCAATGTCAACTTGCTCAAGCTCCTTCAGTTCATTCTTGACCTCTGACTCTTGCTTCTTCCTTTTGCCACCTTTCCTTGTGATAGGACTAGACACATCACGTTTCTTTCTCTACACGTTTGAAGAACTCAATTACAAGATTTGCAAAAATGCAAAGGTGAAATGCAACTAGAAAAAGAAAAAGAAACCAAACTTACTGGAGGCATTTGTTGCACAACTTTCAATAAGCTCACCTGCACAAGAAGAAAAACAAATAAATGACATAGTGAAACCATCTTTGAAATGATTAAATGAAAAATGACAGAGTGTAACCATCTTTCAAATGATTAAATAAAAATGCCATTCATAGTTTTGCCAATGGAAACATCTTTTAAATGATTAAAAAATTCCTCAATACATTATTCTGATAACAAAATGCAAGTTAAGAATAAACATTTCGTGTTATGGGTGAGGCTCCCTTCAACTATAACTAGCACTGTGTGAAGAAGGCAAGATCATACTTTCGCTGGCGAAACCATATCCAGAGGTATGAACCGATAGCTATTACATGTGTGATCCACAAGATTTTGAAGAAGTTTGCACTACATAATAACTGTGGATTAGCTATGGATGATGCAGTTGTGTGCAAGTATTCACCCTTCAACGGCTGTAAAGTGGGCAAAAAGACAGCCAAGCAATCGTCGTCGGGCAAATAGCTTCCTTATGTCATCATGCAAATGGCTTCCTGAAATTCAAAAATTTGGAACAAGACTGTTGTCAAAGTTGAAGGGAATCGGATCTCGCATTCGCCCAAACAAAGAGCAAATGTTTCGCGATTCGATAAATTCCCGAAATCGTCAAACATAAGATTCTACATTACATTTCTTGCAACCAACACCCACAGTTTTACTCAAATTGAATTAGCATGCTCGATCTCTACATTTCCTACTTTGCCTTGGAAGCGAGACCATGCAGAAACTAGTTTCGCCAGCGAAACTAGTCTTCACAAACATGTTTTGAAGACCATGCAGAAATTGGGGTTCTAAGAAGGATTCTGTAGGATGTGGATGCTTTTCGCGAATGCTTATGCAAGATTTTCGTTGAATGGATATGGTCTCGGGTGCTCTCTTAAGTTGCAAGCTGCACTCATGCACCAACAATCTTTACAGGCAACTGAAGGTCAAGCAGCTCAGGTCACCGGTGCAGAGAGGAGATAGAGTGGGTGCTAAGCCTAGTTGGGAAAGTCGCCAAACTAGTTGAGAGTCAAAAGGGCCGACGATTATCTCTCACTCACTCTGTCTCCCTCTCTCTCTGCATGTCCTTTCCAACTGCAGGAGTGGCTGAGCGCAAGCAGCACTTGGCTTCCCTTCAACGGCCTCTCCTACTATAGCTTTGAGCATGGGACTCCAAAGCCTTCTCCACCTCAAAGATCCCTCGAAGCTCTCATATTCTAGCTAGTCGTCATCAACTATAACAAACGGCTCCAAACGACAACCACCACCTCGCAAAATGACCATCTACAGCAATAGAGGGCTCAACTGTGACTCCTTCACCTTCAACACCTTCAACCAGCCGGTTGTCCAAGCAACTCCACATTCAAACAGATGACTTTGCCACACCTAAAGCTGGCTCCTTGAGTGGCAAAAATTACACCAAGCTACAGTGCACATAATGACTCCAACAAGACGGCATCAGAGCTCTACACAACACCCTCTTTGCAATAGCATCGGCTTCTACACTGAGCTCTTTGACCTTCAGCCCACTCGAAGAACCAGCGAACATAAATAGGCTCTAGCTGCAACCGCTTTAGTCCGCTTAGCATTCCCAATTTTTTGGGTTCCAAATGGAGCTTGCGGATTATGTCCTAGTGCTATAAAGAACTAATTTTAAGGCATAGCCATCGTAAGTTCGCTAATTATCAGATCCGTTTGTTCTCGGCAGCTTGCCCGACCTATTCGTTTAGGATCGTTTGAGCTAGACATACTTTGGACCAAGCAAAAAGAAATTTTAACCTCTGCTCCTTACTAAGAGGCAGTCCCTCTAGTCGCTTGCGTGGGCATCCCAGAGTTGTACGAGCTGGAATAGTTCAGAACAAAGAGCAGATTTCATTAGCATTATGAAAATCAGTTCGTCCATAGCCATGTCCCAAGCCAGCCCGTATGAAATATACCAGTTTGTGAAGGTCGACTATCCAGACACCAGAGAGTTTGCGAGCTCCTTGCTTTTCCTGCAAGCCATTCTGAAAGGGGGGTAGTCTTGGAAGAGGTCAAAATGAGTTGCTATAAGTTTAGAAGCTAGAAGTTTAGGACACAACTAGAAGTTTAGAGCATGCGCTAGAAGTTTAGAAGCTAGAAGTTCCGACGGTTTCGCCAGCGAAACTAGTTTTCACAAACACACAACTAGTTTCGCCATCGAAACTAGTTTTCACAAACACACAACTAGTTTCGCCAGTGAAACTAGTTTTCACAAACAAACAAACACAAACACACAACTAGTTTCGCCAACGAAACTAGTCTTCACAAACAAACAAACACAAACACACAACTAGTTTCGCCAACTAGTTTTGCCAGCGAAACTAGTCTCTGTTTCTGGATGGGCCATTTCCTTTTCGATCGATTCCATTGCCAATCAGATCTCGCAACCCCCCATTGGTAGTAGATACACAAAGTATACATGCGTATCAACCCTTACTACGCTCTCGTGAAACCACAAAGTAAGGGCGACCAGCAAAAAAGCTATCGAGATAAATAAGTAGCGATGCATTCAGCTCAAAATGAGGAGTCAGAGCACCTAGAAAAGGCTTGCAATGCTAGAAAATCTTGCAAGAGAAAATGAAAGAAGATACTCTAGTACCTGGTTCGGATCCACTGCTTCCAACCCCTCTACCATCTCCACTATGGACTGGCTACTCGAATTGAAGGCCTTGAATAGTGTGTTGGCTCAGCTCCTTGTCGATGTCTGTGCAGAACTCCAAGCAATTCCGAAATGGTCTTTTGGAGTTAGATACTCCCATCTTTCAAAAAAGCCATGCGTAAAAGCTGATGTCTTACTATCATAGTACTACTGAAGGTACGGTTAGGGAAAGGAGAAGGAAGAGGTGGGTGGAAACCTAAATCATGAAAGCCAGAGCTTCACGAGTGCAATCCCCTCTCCAACTCCCATTCATAGTCCAGCTTGGAGCTCTTGCATTTGTTTAATCTGTCATAGTCCAGCCTATCATAGTCCAGCCTGTCATGGCTCCATTCATAGAATTTAAAGAAGAGGAGGCCTCGTCTGCATGCAAATCTCCATTGCAATCGTAGACCGTACTGACCGAGTGACCGTTTATTCGTAAAGAGCTCCCCCGCAAGCTTAAAAAGAAGGCAACTTATACTAATTCTCACCCCCTTCAAACGCAACAACCATCCCAATCGAGAGGAGGAAGTCACGTGTATAAGAGTCTAATTCGCAACTCCAATGAAGAAACGACCCAGACTATAAAGCAGCAAAAAAGTAGATGCCCCAATTCTGAAGAATTGATAAACAACCCTCCTCTACAAGCATACAGGAAAGGGAGAAGGCTTGATAAAGTGGATGGTCTGTGTCAGAGATGTTTATCTGATGCCGCACTGAACTTAATGATGATAGCCAAAAGAAGTGACGTTCACGTAACGCCATAAACCAAACTAAGGGGAAATCCTTTCACAATGTCCGTAAATCTAAAAGCAACACTGACGTACTCCGGCTGATACTTTGTGAGAGACGAGTCGTACCTTTAAAAAAAACACAGTGAACACAGTCTTTTTTTTAAAGCGTGGCAGTGAACACAGCGTGGCAGCTGTACACCCGCATTGTCGAACTCTTGTATTGTATCACAGTTGCAAAACAAATCCCTAGATCGCTCGTTGGTCCGTCAGCAATCCGAGTGCGGCCCGAGAATGCCGAGAGAGCGATTCGAAGAGTAGCTGTAGGGAAAGGAGGGCGCAGGCAGAGAGAACATGGGGGGAGAGAGCGGGGCAGCCACAAGGTGGTGCTTGGGGAGGGGGGAGGGGTAGGAGGAAGAGAGGATAGGAGCAACGCATGCGCTAAAAGAGTCATGGAGAAAAGTAAGGGCATCCTCATAGAGAGCCGGACTAGAAAATGACCTCATAGGTCCTTAAAACAAGCATACCATCCTCCAATCCCTCCCCAATCCTGCTTTCGAACGAGCATCCATCCTCCAATTGCAATCCCAAGGACTACACATGGGGTGTGTCGACTATCAGCTTTCAAGAGGGAGATTCTTGAGCCGGAAGAAAAGCAGTATCATTTTGAAAAAGCAACAAGTTACCGGTACACAACGGGAGCTATGCATCCAATTCAAGGAAGGAAGGGAGACCGACAAGCAAGGTTGGGAGCAAGAGAAGCCCATGACTGCAACAGGGATGGCAAAGAAGCAGAGGCGACACTCAACTTTTTCGATTCAAAATTTCTGCCTTGGAGACCGAAATCGAGAAGCAAACTGCAATTTTACTGCAAAGCTTTGAAGACTTACGCCTGCTCCAAAATTTTGCCTCGAAGAACGGAAGGAAGAAGATGGGGGGGAAGCTCCCAGCAGTTCTCGAGCGGCAATCCAGGGACAAACCATGCAAAATCCTGGTGAATTTACCTCGCGAAATGCAGGAGGAAGAGATGTTCAAGAGAGGATAGGGGGAAGGGATGGCGGAGGTGAAGGAGGCAAACTTGGAGGGGAAAGTGGTGCGGGGCGGGGTGGGGGTGAATGCGGCGGAGGGTCGAGACGGAGGCATTTGGAGGCATTTGGGGGCATAGGCGGAGATAAAGGCGACAGAGGAGGTGTCGTCCTAGGGCAGTCGAAACTAGTCTTCACTAGTTTCGCTGGCAAAACTAGTCTTCACTAGTTTCGCCAGCGAAACTAGTTTCGGAAACTAGTAACTAGTTTCGCCAACTAGTTTCGCCAGCGAAACTAGTCTTCACTAGTTTCGCCAATGAAACTAGTCTTCACTAGTTTCGCCTCTTTCTCTGCCTCTGCCTCCCCTTCTCCCTCTCCCTCTCCACCCTCCTTTCTTCCACTTCCGTTTCCCTTCGACCTTCCTCCTTCGCTAAGCCCTTTTTTCCACCCCGTTTAGTTTCGCCAGCGAAACTATAGTTGTGAACTCCAAATGAAATGGCCTCCAATAGTGTTTCACCAGCGAAACTATGATGTCTATACTTTTTCCTACCACCTTCAATCCATTAACCTTCTTGAGCTCTATTATTTCATTAGATCTAATGATGGCATCATGTCCATGATTTTTCTCTCGCAACTATTCCATCCTTTGGTATGATTGTTTTTAGAGTAAAAATTATACTAGGGATACACACCCATTTAAGGCCTCTTCGGCAAAGGTATCCTAAAGATGATGTTTTCCATTGTTTAAAGTAAAGTACTGACATTTTGATATTTTTCATTGCTCAAAACATTGGGCATGAGATTTTAAAATATTATATGATTGAGAGCCCTAATTTGGCCCTTATTCCTTTGGGCATTGGATACTACTTGGTGCATCTACTAGTTGTCAATCACAAAGAGTCATTAGCCTTAGCCTACACAATCTATTAACATAATTGATTAGAACACACATAGCATACATCCCTTTAGTGCTATTCAAAATGGTTTTAAAAATGCCCATAGCATACTACTTAAATTTTGTCGCCGAAACTGTAAGAGATATAAGCAACAGCTCCCATAAACTTGAAACTTGCTAGTGTAGTGAAATTGACAAACCCTCCATCCAAGCTTCCGTTAGCACCTCCCATCCATTCTTTGAGCTAGTTGCATCTGCTAATATAGTTTCGCCAGCGAAACTAATTTGTAGTGGTTCTTTTTCGTGTGCATTAGCCTTGGAAAAATCAACCTTGAGTAACATGACTCTTTTATGACTCCCCATCCTCTCCATCCTAGAGAAAGTTTTAATGAATGATAAATGGGGTGCCAACTTGAGTGCTTGGAACATGGGCAGTCAGACTGAATGTTGTGAATTGATTATATGAGTAGATTCTTCTGAATTGGCGGTTACAAGGACTTGTGTGCTTGGGACGTGGCGGTGACAATGAATGTGGTTATATTATGAGTTTGATCGTCTAGCTGATTTAGTATCAAAGAACAATGATGGCCTCTTTCTATGCTTTTGCACTACAAGTGCAGAGTTGGTCAGTATAGAGTTCGAAAGGAGACAAGTGCGTGAACTACTGTTGCTCACATGCTTACTCACTTGTGCCTTGTTTGCTAGAAATAGATCTCAACACTGGTAATGACTAATTTTCCTTTCACTTGAAGGAAGGAAGATTGTGTTCCACAAGCTCCATGGATTTTGCAATTGTGTCCAATGACAATAGGTCGAAGACACTGCAAGTTGCAACAACTAATGGTGTTGCACGCATTAGTAGGGAATACCTTCACTTAGCATTTGGACTTTCACCGAGCTCAATCTCTTTGCATCAACTACTTGATAGCAAGTGTGACGACTTGTCCTTTGAGGTTCCCTTTGTAGGTGAGGAGTCCTTGTTTCATCTTGACACTCAGTTTGGAACCACCTTCATTGTTAGAGGTGTAAAGCTTTTGACAGAAATCAGTAAGGAAGTGCCGAATGAAAAACAAGTAGATGAACAATCCGATAAGACCATGAGTTTGGTTCCTCTCTTGAAAAACCTTCTTGCAAGAAGTGCACTCAAAAAAGCTATGGACATTGTAACAACAATACAAGAAGTTGATGCACTTCCAGTAAAGTATGATGGCAATATTTTGTTTGAGCTTCCCGCTTCGGACCTCCCTAACCGTGCTGAGGGGACAGAAACCGAATACGACAGCCATGTTTGGACGGATGATATAACAAGTAATATGACAGGATTTGATGGTTTAGTTAGAATTCAAAGATGTGGTTGGCATCTACAATGCAAAAACATATTTTGTCCTCACTTGGAGAGAACCAAAGAGGCCAATGAGAAGCATTGGCAAGGGAGACTTTCACGAGTGTGTCCTCAAAGATCATATGTTGGCGAAAATAGTACTCTTAAGTGTTTGCATTGTGGTGCTCGTCCTTTCTGCGAGCAAGAGTGCCCATGTAGGCTATTCTTATGTTAGCCACACCCCAAGGGTGATACACAATTTAAGAGGTGTGTTATACACTCAGGGTATCATTTGCATCCCGTTGGTGAAGGAAGTTCTAGAGGTGCTGTGAAGGAAGTTAAGGCTAGGTTGACTAAGCTCATACAAAGAGATGGGATGGGAAGACCTAAATCCTTGCAAAAAACATTAGCAAAAAAAATAATATTGGATGCCGTCATTCAAGATGATCCGAAAGCCATGAGTGATGCTGAATTGACATCATTACTAGAGAAGATTACTCCAACTTTGGACAAGAGAAGGTATGTGCATACTTGTCCTTTTAATGTGATTAAAAGTACTCAAGTTTTTATGAAAAATAAGTAATGGGATTTTGATGCTACATGTTCTTAACTGTAGGCTCGCACGTTGGAAAAGGGAGGCCCAAATTGAAAGTGGATCCTTTGCAGATGGTTATGATGCTCTTTTACAACTGAAAAGAAAGTGTGTATATGATTATTTTCAGAGCATGGTGTTCCCTGGACAACTTGAATTTTCTTCATTTGAAAGATGTCATGTTTTCAAGATGTCTACCAAGGGACATGGTAGTGGTGTTGTCTAGTGAACAAGATGAGGCCAGGTGGAGAGTTAGGATCGTGCTGGGTTTGCTTTGATTTTGTCAAACGTATGCATGATTGGAATACAATGGCATGCCATGTTTACAACCCTTTTGTTCAAGAGCTACAAACTATTGCTATTGGGGATTTCAAGGTTGAGGATACAGAAGCCCAGATCCTTTTTTGGGAAATGTTAAATAGAGTCATGGAGAAGAAGGGATTCCCAAAGCCTCAATTTAAAGGGTTTATGGCTGATGAGGCACAAGCAAATTGGCGTGCAATTAGAATGGTATTCAATGGTGATGCCAATAAGGTGCTCAAAGAAAAAGAGAGATCTTGCTTATTCCATTGGGAGCAAAGCTTGGAAAACCGTGCTAAGTTCTTTCCATCATTTGATCGTGAGGAGTTCAAGCTAAGGTGTAGACAGTGGAAGAATGCTCCATCTCAAGAAGCTGCGGACATCGAGTTGAAAGACCTCCGTTCGTGGTTCAAGCATCATGCACATAAGAAGGACATCTCCATTTTAGAAACATGGATTGTGTGGTGGCATGCAAGCGTGGCTCATTGGGGAGAATACATTCTCAAGGTAGGTCTATTGTTATTTCATTCACAACTTTATTGTTTTTTGATTATTGGAAACTAATCTATGTTTGTGGCACAGGGCATGGAGGGATCTGACCAGTTTTTAGTTCCTAGAGCCAACCTTGCAGAGTCAGTCCATGGAAGTTGGTTGGCATCGAATGACGGAGTGAAATATGTCACACTAAAAAATGCTTGTGAGACAGATATGACGGGTGCTTTGCTGCAAACTGCAAGATACACAGAATATCTAAAGGGACTACACTTGGGTTGTGGACCTAGTTTGGAAAAGCTATCTCGAAGGCACTCTTATGGGGACATAGGGAGCAACTCATGCAAGTTCATTGATCTCAGTAATGAGGTGGCTAGCAAGGTGGATGCAACTATTGGAGGTCAAGATTGTATGGGTGATTTGAAGACTGTGAGAAGGAAGCGGTCAAAATCTTTCTCAGAAGCAGTGTATGCAAATGATTCACATCGTCCAGAATACGAGTATGTAAATCAGCCAAGAAAGAGAAAACAAAGTACCACACCAATCTTGAAAACAAATCAATATGTTGAAGAAGAGGTAGTACACAAGACTATGTGGGCTATAAGAAGAACTAATGCAGGTAGTGAGGTGAGGTGTCAAGGATACTTAGAGGACAAAGGAATCAAATGCCACAAATTGATCGATCACAAGGGTAGGACGGGAAAGAGAGGTGTTTCTGCACCTAGCTTTTTTGGGAGAATCAACACCAAAGCAGGCATTCGAAGGCAATTGATTTGGTTTTGTGGGGATAACATGGACCACACATGGACACCATCAAATTGCATTGAAGGAAAACCACCTGAGGTGCCGAGGGAGTGGCCTATTGAGAAGGGGACAAGCCTGGATGAGGAAGAAATGAGGTTATTAGTAGCTGGAGGATTTAGATTAAAAAAGCAATGCACTAGGGCCAAATCTGCTGATTTAACAAGTAGACCGAGCACAAGGGATGGCATGGTTGTGGAATGGGTAACTGAGGTGACATGTGAAATGAGAACAAGGATAGCTAAGTCTATTTCCTTGGAATGTGTTGTTCACAATGTTAATATAGTTTTCCCTAGAGAGCATGTGGAGTACCTAGTTTCCACTCCAGGATCACGTAGAAAAGGGAGCAAGTACAATGTTGTGGTTTCAGTGTTTCCATCATGCACATGTCTGGACTTTATGGGCCATTCTCAAGGGCAAAACAGATATATCCCATGCAAACATCTGTATTACATTTATATGCAATACTTGGGTCTAGATGAGAAGATACACATGTTCATTCACCAATCTGCACTAAGTAGGCAAGAACTCTACCAAGCTCTACCTGCTTGCTAAGAAGGGCGTTTATCTCTACTTGTGGTTATATCAAAGGAACTTGCATAGGTGCATACAAATATTGTATGACCATTGTAGCTTGTGTTGACTTTTTGGGTGCATTTTGATAGTCATTTGCTTGACACAATATAGCTATATGTATGTAAACAGTATTTTGTTGCCCACAGCTTCTTTAAGAGTTGTGTATGAACAATGTATTACTCACCACACTATAGTTTTCGGTGACCTTTTGGTGTGTTTGAATGGTCCTTTTATAGAAATCTATCCATGTCTCTCAATTCAATCTTCCTAAGATTCTAGACCATTTGACTATAAATTGTTTGGAAGAAATATTATTTTTACTTTATTTTTTTGCACATGATGTTTATTGAAAAAATATTTATATTGAAGGTATCAAATTAGACTTAACTAAAGGTCCACTGCTCAGATCGCTCGTACGTTTTTGCTCGGAAAATGCTCGTCCCCCAAAAAGAAGTATCTTTTGGTAGCCATTCAGTATGTCACTAAGTGGGTTGAAGCTATCGCCCTCCCCACTACAAATGGTAAGGCAGTTTCAAATTTCATATTTGAACGTATCTGCACAAGTTTGGGACACCCATGGAAATAGTATCTGACCATGGGAGTCCATTCTTAAATGAAGCAGTGGAGTTGCTCATGGATCGCATGGGTATCAAGATCATCGCACTTCTAGTATAGATCTATTATCCAGCATTCATGGGACAAATGGAGCGGACCAATGGCCTCCTTTGTAAATCCATGGGAAAAATGGCCACAAGGAACAGGAGCCAATGGGATCAAAAGGTCACTGAAGCCGTGTAGGCTTAGAACATCACCCATAAAACGTCTACAGGTCACACTTCTTTTGAGTTTGTGTATGGTACTAAGGTAGTTTTACCACTAGAGATAGAGATTCCAGCCTTGAGATTGGCACAAGAACAGAGGATGACAGAAGATGAACATGTAGAGGCTAGGTTGGTACAACTTGAGAAGTTAGATGAAACCTGATGCCTTGCACTACATCAAACAGAGATCCAAAAGAATTGACAAAAGGCCCGCTTGGATGCTAAGATTCATAAGGGATGGGAAAGACACTTTGTTGAGGGGGATGTTGTGCTATGCTTTGATAATAGATTGGACCACCAAATGGATAAAAAGTTCCTTCCACTATGGACCGGTCCATTAATTGTGTGTGTGTGTGTGTGTGTGTGTGTGTGTAAAAGAATCCTTTTCATCAGAATTGGGTAGAAAGTATATCCATTCGTGACCTTGATTGTCAAGAAGGTATATATAGGTCATGTGTCATTCGACCTATAGCAAAGAAAAAATAATTTTTATGCATGGAAAAAAAACCCCAATCCTTCTTGACCAAAATTGTTAGGAAGGTGTGTGTGTGTGTGTGTACCCACCCTTATCCCATGGTGGGCACAACACCACAATTAGAGTGATGGTAGACACCCCAATATGGGAAGTGCCTACCATTCTCCACAACCAAATAAATTTCTTCACATAGAATCATACCTTCAAGGATTTCAACCAATTCTGGTACTTTAATTAGCACGCCAGGAAACTATGAGGATGTTAGGGAATGTCATATAAGCTGTAATAGTTTTTACTTTTTGAAACCATTGTTGGTCATAAAACTGACCATTTTTTTAAATAGCCGTAACATCTTTGGCATTATTATTGCACAAGTAGGGACAAGTAGGGAATAGGAAAGATTTGGGAAACGATCATTTTGTAGGCTTGGCCAATAGGTCTATTAGATTGAAAGTGGATAATTATGAATATAGGAAAAGGAAGTGCTTTTGTTTTATCAAACTTATCCACTGTAAAGCTACCATCTCCCATAATTTCAATAGAGAGATTCATAAAATTTGTCAATAGAGTTATTACTTTATCTAACACACAAATGGATTTGTGGATGGTCTCCTTAATCTCAATGATAGGTAGCAAATAAATCCAAAAAGGATTATTTGGATCTTTGATAGCATTTGGATGAAGAAAATACAATTGTTGTTATTACATAGAATATCATCAATGTATCTAAACACATGTTTAAATACTGGTAACAAGTCGATTCTACCGAGTCTCATGAGCCTTAAAATGAAAGAAGACTCATACCAAAAGAAATATAAATTGCACCATAATGGGGAGCACGAAAAACCCATTGGAATCCCTTTAACCTGTTTCCAAACTCTGTCACCATATTGTACAAAACAATGAGTGTGAAAAGCCATGTTTGTAATAAGATCAATCCATCATGGACTAGGCAAATAGAACCTTGTGTATTTGTCATAGATTTAGACCACTTTGGTTTATGCAATGTTCCTTTTGACTCATTAAAATGAGTTAAGATGAAGGGATGGATGGATTTTTGTTAAAGGCTAGAGTAAATACTTTAGCAAGTATGGTAACTAATCCATCCTCCCCGTATAGAGGTAAAGATTCATAAAAGTTTGCTATGTTTACACAAAAGAAAGAGTTGATTTTTGTTGGTAGATTAAGAGAAACCTCAAATATAGAATTGACTATCAATAATAAAGACAAATCTGCCTTTAAAAAGGTTTTAGCAACCAAGTTTTTGCAATCTTCCCGTTCCTTTAAAACATTTAATACAAGTGTATGAACTCTCATAAGAAGTTTTACAAGCGAAGAATAGATGCAGTCAAGAGCATTGGTAATCCATCTATGAGATCCTTTGTGTGGTTTCAATATTGAACACAAGAAAGGTAGATTATCATGAGATGGTGTCACACTAGGTAAAAGGTGAATTAAATCCTTAAAGATATTAAAGGCAACTTGTTTTGGGATGTGGTCCATGTATTTCCATCCATGCATGGGTTGAAGTCTGACCCATTAAGTCTATGGCCTACCATATCACGTATCCGCTGAATGCATTCAAATACCATAGTATTATAGCATTTGTCTGATCTTGAAATGTATAAATATGATTTTATCCATTTAATTTCATCCAAAACATCCTTGTTGTCTAACCAAAATTCATATTTTTTGAATTTTTTAAATTGAAAGTTTTAAGTTGGTCAACACAATCCTTTAAGAAAGATGACATAGTTGATTGTTTATTGACCAAGTTGCATTTTGCTGATAAATCCACCCAAAAATTACTAAGGGACTTAAGGGCTGGAGAAAAAAGACAAGGTTTACAAGGGATGTGATTTAAGCCCTTGTAAAGTGTTCATCGAATAACTCTACTTTGAAAGATTTTAATATCTAACGTTTGAAGATGTGATCCCATTCCCCCGTCCACTTCCATATAGTAAACATTTTAAATCATTTAAAAGTAGAGCATTTACACTTATCTTCCTCCTTTTCCCATGAAAAAGTAGGGAATACCTCTTTTGAGTTAAGAAGTATCCAACTTATTGGTTTATCATACCTCCATCCAAAAATGAGATTGGAAATTATAATAGTTAAACTAGGATATAATTTCTTAAAGCAAGATACTAGATCATCCCTAAGAGATATCCTCTCCAAAACTCAAGAGGAGTAATAAAGATGTAAGATGCCAGCGGTCTCTTTATTAAGATAATTTTTTACCAAAACCAATCTTCCATAAGACTCCATCATAAACCTAGAACCTGTGACCATTTGAGTTTTTTTCCAAGATAGGATCATTACTATTATTGTAGGCATAGGCCTTTTGCCCTTATTGGAGCTAGAGCCTGAAGCCAGAGTACTATCCCCAATTATTAGAACTGTACTGGGAGGGATATTAGAGGGTGGTGTGGATACATCCACAATGTCTTGGCGAGGAAAAGTAGATCCATGGCCACTAAATTTTGCCAAGAATCCACTTTTCTATATTGCCCCTACCCATGAAAACAAGTAGGGGAATGGTTAATAAGGGAATTATGACCATAAATAAGGAAATAGTAGAGTATAATATCCATGTCTGTATATACAAACATTTATATAAGTATATAGGATAATGGCCTTAAAGAAGAATAGACAAAAATAGTAAAATGGTGGAGTAGTGAGATCATAAGGCAAGCCATGTGCATAGTAATGGTCATATAAATAAAAGTGGCCATTATCCGTACTTATGCACTCATACCTATGTGATTAGGTTTATTGAATTCAAGCTCAAGCTTATGTAGTTAAGCTCAAGGGCTTGAACCATAGGTTTGAAAGCACTAAGCCTATCCAAATGCTTATATGACCAATTAGCCATGTATGCCTCCTAAGACACAAGAGACTATGCTTGTTTAATTAACCACGTATGCCAAAGAAGCACTCAGCCTAAGGATCTTGTGGTTAATGTATGGTACGTTAAAGAGTATATAGATGAGCCACCCTAAGAACAAGTTGATTAAAAGGAGCATGAATGGCTTCGTAAGCCTGTGTACACATGGTATGATATTGGTGACCAATAAACAACATGCTTAGTTCAATAGATCCCTAGCTCCCACGACATGCCTTAGAGAGGACTAAGTCATGCATTTGACACCCTTTAAGTAAATGGTGACTCTATGTAACTACTTATATCCATAGGATTTATTCTAGATACTATTGCTTGAATGGCATCCATGATAGAGGCGATGCAACAAATACATGCTTCCTCATCACCTTGAAGGAGCTCGACTAAATGTATGAGGCAATACCAAAAGTTTTCCTCCCATAGAGTATCCTGTAGATGTTGTGCCAGTTAGTTGCGATCCCTTAGCTTTCTTGGTATATATAATGTGCTAGTAAGAATAGCTATGATCAAGCCAGCAAACACACTCGTATAAATATGTTGATCATATCTGTAGGTGGCTGTTTTTCACGTAGAAGCTTCATACCCTTACTGCCTTGGTGAATCTATGCGTCATGCAAGGCCTATGAAAGTCAGCCCATATGCAATATGAGGATGTACGGATGGTCATTTAAGCTACTCCATATAGTAAGCCTTGGTATTACGTAACCATGTCCTGGATATTACAATTAGATAGTAGGTTAAGGCAATGTTCGACTTCCTAAGTCTCCAAAACCATTAGCGACACCTTTTGATTCATAGCCAACGTATTCATGTGTGTGTAAAGAATAAGGGAGAGAGATAGGAGACTCAAGTTCAGCTTTCTTCACAACACACAAAAGAGAGAGGACACAAGGTTGGAGGGTGAAGCCTTTCTTCACTTTTGCACACAACAACAATACAATAGAAGAGGGAAATACCCTATATGTCAAAACCTAGAATACGTGGTTCATATGTGAACCCAAACCAAAAACATACGTGGTGGTCTAACTACACCACGAGTACAACTAACATAGGCGGTGACATAAATGATAGTCATCCAGGAGATATGTCGGGGATAGAGCTTGATATCTCAACACTCCCCCTCAAGCTCAAATCCATCTCACGTACACCAAGCAAGCTCCTAAATCAGCGAAGCTTCTCGGTACCCAATGCCTTCGTAAAGATATCAGCCACCTGCTCCTCAGTGCTGACATAGACAAGATCAATCTCACCAGCTAGAACCTTCTCTCTCACAAAGTGATAATGCACCTCAATGTGCTTCGTTCTAGCATGATAAACTGGGTTATTAGCAAGCATGATACTGCTAATGTTGTCACAATGAATGACAACTGCTGCATGAACTGACTGTCCCATATCTGCAAGTAGCTTCCGTAACCAAGCTACCTCACATGCAGCCATTGCTGCACCCTTGTACTCAGCCTCTGTGCTCGACAAGGCAACTATTGGCTGCTTCTTGCTGCTCCAACTGATGGCACCACTCCCAAGGGAAAACATAAAACCACTAGTAGATCTCCTGTCTGAGACACTACCAGCCCAGTCAGCATCTGTGTATCCATGTACCTGTAATGCACACCCAGCTTCATAAAACAGTCCATAATGCAATGTGGACTTCACATACCGCAGTATGCGCCTAGCCGCATCCAAATGTGCCTTCCTCGGTGCCTGCATAAACTGACTCACCAACCCCACAGCATAGCTCAAATCTGGTCGGGTTATAGTCATGTAAATCAAGCTACCTACTATGCGCCTGTACATAGTAATATCTTCAAGAAGCTCACCTGACTCTGCATTGAGCTTCACATTCTGCTCCAATGGAACAGAGATAGGCTTACAGCCTGTCATCCCATATTTGGACAGCATGTCCAAACCGTATTGCCTTTGCAACAGCCATATCCCACTCGGGGATCTAATAACCTCAATGCCCAAGAAGTAACGCAGCTCTCCCAAATCCTTCATCTCAAATTTCTGCTTCAACAGCAGCTTCACTTCATTAATGTCTGCATCACTATCACCTGTAATAATCAAGTCATCAACATAGATGACTATAAGCACAATCCCTCTGTTTGTCCTTTTCACATAAAGTGAAAAATCTGAATTGGAAATCTGAAATCCAATAGTGACAAGATATTGCCCTATCTTGTCTGACCATGCCCTCGGCGCCTGTTTTAAGCCATACAAGGCTTTGCGCAACCTGCATACAAAATCGGGGTGTGCTTTATCCTCATAACCTTCTGGCTGCATCATATAAACCTCTTCCTGCAAGTCACCATGCAAGAAGGCATTTTTCACATCCATCTGATGCAAAGACCATCCCTTTGCAGCAGCCATAGCAATTACTGCTCTCACGGTTGCCATCCTTGCAACTAGGTTGAAAGTTTCCTCATAGTCAATTCCATATGTCTGTGCAAAACCTTTGGCAACCAATCTTGCCTTGTACCTGCTAACAGACCCATCAGCATTGTGCTTTACTTTGTAAACCCACTTGCAGCCAATAGCCTTCTTATCATGAGGCAAAGGCATCAAATCCCAAGTGTGGTTTGCATCCAAGGCAGCCATCTCTTCATCCATAGCTGCTTCCCAATTTTTATGCCCTGCTGCATCCTCAAAACATGTGGGCTCTGGCTCCTCTAGAACCTTGACCATATAAGCATAGTGATGTGCTGTATACCCATCATATCTTAGCCTGTCAACTGGATACTTAATACGAGTGGACCTCCGTACAACTGGATCAGTTGCAGGAGTCTTTAAATCATGCCTGCTTTTCCTTGCACCAGGTGTAACAACAGAAGGAATCCCAAGTTCCTCATCAAGGCTCATTTCAGAGCCACTTGACTCTCCATCAACATGAGAGCTACCAACAGACACATCAAACACTGGAGCATGGTCCACTTTTTCTTTTCCCTTATGTGATACCTGCACAACACTATCAGGACTGCCATGTGACGATTCACTAGATCTCAATCTCCCTGTCCATGCATTAGATCCACTAGTAGAGGACTCTCTGGGTCCACTCAAGGCTTGAGATTGCTGCTCTGCATTTATTGCAGCATTCCCATTTCCTGCATCTGCATCTCCTACCATAACAGTTGGTGCATACCAGCTGCTCATTTCATCAAAAACAACATCTCTGCTCACTTGCATTTTGCAGGTGGAAGGGTTATAACAGCGATACCCTTTCTGGTGCTGAGCATATCCAATAAAGATGCATTTTTCTGCCTTTGGATCCAGCTTTGTTCTCTTCTCATCAGGAACATGAACATAAGCTATGCAACCAAATACCTTCAAGTGAGAAATATCTGGTTTTTGGCCTGTATACATTTCTTCAGGCGTCATGCCATGGACAGCTGCAGTGGGGGTTCTGTTCATAATATAAACAACAGTTGCTACTGCTTCAGCCCAAAAATAATCAGGCATGTTTTTCTCATTTAGGATCGCCTGTCCTACTTCTGCAATATGCCTGTTCTTCCTTTCTGCAACCCCATTCTGCTGAGGGGTAGACCTGCATGAGTACTTCCTTTGAATTCCCTGTTCTTTCAGATATTCACAAAATTCTTCTGAAAAGTACTCTCCCCCTCCATCAGATCTTAGCACTTTAATATGCACACCTTTCTCTTTTTCAACCATGGCCTTAAAAGCCTTGAAATGGCTGAACACTTCACTTTTGTGCTTCATAAAATAAATCCACACCTTCCTAGTGTAGTCATCAATAAACGTCACATAATAATGGCATCCACCAATAGAAGCAGCTTTGGTTGTCCAAACATCTGAATGGATCACTTCCAAAGGTCTTCTGCTCACCTTAGCATTTTTGGGAAATGCATGTCTGGCCTGCTTACCCATTTGGCATGCTTCACATACCTTTTGTATTCCCTCAACTCTGAATTTAGGCAAACCTGCAACAATGTTTTTCGTTTGCATAGATTTCAGCCTTTGTATATTCACGTGCCCAATGCGCTTGTGCCATATCTCAATATCTGCAATGACACCTCTCCCATGCGCAAACATAGCAGCTTTCACCTCAGGCATATCAACATCCAAGGTGAACATTCTTCCATTTTTGTTGCCTTTCGCAACCAAGCGGCATTTATTTTTCAAGTCCTCAACAAGGCATCCATCAGGATTAAATCTAACCTGCAGACCTTGCTCAACCATCTGGCCAACTGAAACCAGGTTCTTAGTGATTTTTGGCACATGAAGTACATCTGCCAAGTACTTTGTTTTGCCATCCTGCATAGCCAATGGCACTTTACCAACCTGCGTAATTGGGTGCGCAGTATCATCACCTGTTTCAACATAACCTGGCTTATCCAAATTTCTGACATCATGAAACCACTCACCATGACTGGTCATGTGGTTAGAGGCACCTGAATCAACATACCAAACATCATTGCAAGCTGCAGCATCTCCTGACATGGAGTTAACCATATGCTGCATCACAAAAAGGTGCTCATTTCTGTCGTCACCATGCCCACTTGATGATGCATAGTTGCTTTGCTGCAACTTTCCACTTTTGATGTCATTCTGCTTTTTATAGCATGTATTCTCCTTGTGTCCAGGCTTTCCACAATAATAGCATTCTATGCTGCTATTTACTTGCTGGTTCCTTTGCCATGAACCACGGCCTCTTTGGCTCCCCCTGCCTCTAGAACTACCACGTCCTCCTCCATAGGACTGGTTTTCCTATTGTTGCTGTTGGTTCTGATTTCGTGCACGGCCACCAGAACGGCCTCTTCCTCTACCTCTGCCTCTACCTGTATTCGAGTAGAAAGCAGTCTCTTGAGAAGTTGAGGTGGCTGAACCACCATTCCTTTGCTCTTCACTCAGCAAGAGAGCAATAAGTTCCTGAAAATCAGGAAATGTTTCACGGACTCCAATGGATGTCCGAAATTGTGCATAATCTTTCCCAAGACCATTCAAGGTCACGGACACTAAGTCCTCATCATCAACAGGTGCTCCAATGGAGGCAAGAGAATCTGCAAGGCCTTTCACCTTCAAGGAATACTCATTTATATTCAGATTTTTCCTTTGCACATTGTGCAACTCCTGCTTTAGCTGCATCTTTCGTGCTTTGGTATTTGTGCTATACAGCTTCACCAATGTATCCCATGCCTCCTTAGGCGTCTCTAGATCCTGTATATGCACAATCATAGAATCTGAAATGCTAACGGACAGCCAATACAGGCATTTTCTGGCTTTTTCATGCCATTCTTTAAAGGCCTTCAATTCAGCAGGAGTGGGAGCAGCACCCAAAACTGGTTCTGCAGTTTCACCACTGATGTAATCCCAAACTCCCTTTCCCATAAAGAAGTTTGTCATCCTGAACTTCCATGCTTGGAAGTTGTTCTTGTCAAGCTTCTCACTGACAATGGTAGACAGATTCTCAGACATTTTACAAATCACGAATTGCAACAGCAACCTGTAAACACAGTAAATGCCTTAGAAGGGCAAATAGCAAAACTTCTGCAAAGAGCCTCACAGGGGCAGATCTGCAACACTGACGAAAGTGGTATTTCACCACACAGTCACTTCCTCGTGACGATTTTGCATCAACAGGCAACAGGCATGAATCTGCAACTCCCAATATCTCTGCACATAGGCATACGATGCAATTTCTATGGCACCTTTCCACCGACTAGCCGCGCGGTGGTCGCACAGCAAAAACAGGGCCTTTTTCTGAGTGCCTGCGAAGAACTTCCGCCTTCAAAACGGGCCCCGAAACGGCCTCAAATCTGAAAAATAAAGTCGCCAAGGGCTTTGCCATGTCCTGCAGCATATACTGCGCTCTCGCCGCACCGCGAAGGGCCTCTCAATCTGAAGCAGTGCACTCCTGCACTTCTGGCTGTGCTACCTGCAGAGATTTGCTCCCAAACTCGAAATAGGAAAGCTACACTGGTCCTCTTACCAGGACACCACAAACTTGGCTAGCTTTCTTGAGCTCCTTACCACGAACAAGGCTCTGATACCATGTAAAGAATAAGGGAGAGAGATAGGAGACTCAAGTTCAGCTTTCTTCACAACACACAAAAGAGAGAGGACACAAGGTTGGAGGGTGAAGCCTTTCTTCACTTTTGCACACAACAACAATACAATAGAAGAGGGAAATACCCTATATGTCAAAACCTAGAATACGTGGTTCATATGTGAACCCAAACCAAAAACATACGTGGTAGTCTAACTATTTCGAGTACAACTAACATAGGCGGTGACATAAATGATAGTCATCCAGGAGATATGTCGGGGATAGAGCTTGATATCTCAACAGTGTGCAGTAGGTCACCACTGGTGTGTAGAACCTGAGAACTGTCTCGGTATATCTACGAGCAAGTAGGTAGTGTAAAGCTAGATACTTGCTACATAGCTCACGACTATTGTAGGAGGAGATCGGTGGTTATATCCCATTGGGCTCATAGTGAAACAACCATGCTTGTGTGCTAGAGTAACCTTTGTTTCCTTGGCTTGTGAAGTGTGTATTGTAGAAAGGTGACTAGGTTCTTAGCTTGTCCAAAGGTATGGAGGGTGAGGAGAGAAAGCTGTGTAGTAGAAACATACGTTAGAGAGCTCTATTCCAATCGTCCCTTTTATAACATTGTGAGGTGGCTGTTCATATACTCGTCTCATTACCTTATCCCACCTCTACACATTCCATTTAATTGGCCCCTTGGTATTCCAAAGAATAAAAAATTCCACATTGGGATTCCATGGAAATAGCCCATTTTTAAACCGGATGGAATTACTTTTTTTTGTTCCATTATTGAGAGACTGACCTCACCATGCAACCATTATTTGCGGTAGGTAAAAGGATTTACTTTTTGGACCCATTATAATGTAGATCCATTCTTGACATGAATTTTATGGGGTTAATCTTATGCTTTTTCCCATTTTTGCTCAATTTTGAATATAGGCTACAAGCTCTTTGACTCATTCAATGCCATGCAAAAAAAACCTTTTATTGGAAAAAGTACAACCATTCTTGGCTGTAATTGTCAGAAAGGGGGGTGTGTGTGTAAAAGAATCCTTTTTATCAGAATTGGCTATAAAGTATATTCATTCTTGACCCTAATTGTCAAGAAGGTATATAGGTCATGTGTCATTCGACCTATAGCACAGAAAAAATCCATTTTATACATGGGAAAAAAAACCCCAATCCTTCCTTAGTAGAATTGTCAGGAAGGTGTGTGTGTGTGTGTAGATTTAATAATCCCATCAATAAATGAACCATACAATTAGTTCAATCATTTGGATAATTATAAAAAGATGCATATGAGAAATGGATTGAAATTCTTTAAGAAAACTAAATTGAAATAACTTTTGACAAAATTGTAAGCCAAAAAATTGGTATGGAAAACAAGAGGAATGGCAATAGAATTTTTATTTATATTGAGTTTGCAAACTTAAGTAAAGAATCAATACAACAGCATCGAATCCGTTAGGTAGTCCAGGCTCCGTGGTCAGGGTCTACTTACCTACCACCATCCAAACCAACCAGTTGTTAGAACAATGAAGTTGAATTTGGGTGGACAAGTAATGCCTGTCTCCCCTGGCTTGTTATCGCTTTACCAAATACCATGAACAAACCTTTCAAATTTCTAAATTTTTTTAAAAAAATTTAAAGGACCTTATCATAACTCACAACACCTAGAGGGAATACCACTAATGATAATTTAAACTAAGAAAAATGTGGCATATTAACTAGTTTTGCATGTTTGCATGTGTATGTGCCCATTTTAACCAATAAGGGGGGTAGTCCACACCCAGTTGTGACATAAGTTAAAAATACCATGGAGGGTATTCCACACCCATCAAAGATCATCTCATTTTTTGACAAAACTAATCAAGGAGGGTGTTCCACATCCCTGATTGAATTTCAAAAGAAAATCATAAATGGTTATAAAATGATATAAAAAAGTTAGATGACCATAAACCATTTAAAACAAATCTTTAGTGAAAAATATGCTTTCCTAAGTATGTGGTTAGGTAATGCAAAAAATCCTAAGAAATTTCAAAAGAAATGAATGACTAAAAATGAACTCCTATTCTAAGATAGCAATGAGGTTCTAACTTGGCCATTAGAGGGTAAAGAAGTTAGAATACACCTTAACAAAGGGGGCATAAATTACTTGTATAATTAAATGTTTAAAATGAGTGTAAGAACTAATAAATGAAAATATAAAAAGAATTCAGTAAAAAGTTAAGGTTACATAATAAATTTATAAGGAAAAAGAGGTTAAAATAAAGCTTATCTCATCAAAGACAATAAAATCAAACACCTTTCAAAAATTCTAGCTTGTGGAAGAAAGACTAAGACCAAAATAAAGCAAAATGACAATAAATAAAGCATTGTGATGTGTGTGTGTGTGTGTGTACACACACACACACACACATATACATATACTCTACATATACATATATGTATATATATATGTATATATATATCTATATATATATATATATGAACTTACACACAGAAGTAAAGCAAAAATGAACTATACACAAAGGAGTACACATGAAGAACCAAGACTTACAAAGAGAAGGGACTTATATATAAATCTATACAATGAACTAAAGAGAATCATCAAATAGCAGGATTAGGGGGATGTAATAAGTAAATAAAAACTATTGTCCTATGTCTCAACGTTAAGAAGGACAAGGCCGGAAGCTCAAGTCAAATTCTTAAAGAAGCGAAGAAGACTTCGAGGCTCAAGTTGAGAAGCCAAGGCTCAAGTCAAGAACTCAAAGAAGAACAAGCAGAGCCAACCGTTAAGTTAAAGGTTAAAATCACCAAGAAACTTCAAGCGAAACACTAATGAGAACGTCAATAGAATAAGTGCAACATAGGGACCTTCCATCTGAGCAAGAAACTGTAACAAGCCATCATAACTACAGGAACTATAGGGATATGCTCAAAACTCTTCAAGTGAAGGGTGCCTAAACATAAATGGTAACTAACAAAGCAGCACTACCAACTTAGAGCATAGAAGCTTGCACCATCTATGCAAGGTGGTCGCTCAATGAAGATGGCTCGAAGAAGAAATGCTCAGACATAGATTCAGTGTCGCCAAGTAGGAATAGGAGGCATAGTAAACAAGAGGTGAAGAAGAAGACACAAAGTAGAGGAAGCACGAAAGGCACAATGAGCTAGTGGGGGAGTGAAAAATGAAGCAAGGATGACACAATGAGCTAGTGGGCATTGAGTGACAATGGGAAAAATGGCAACCTGTGAAGCGAGATGGTTTGTTAAGGGAGCCAGTTGGTGGAGGCTATTGTAGTAGTGAACATGAACGAGGAGTTTCATGACATAGAGAGTGTGAGCAAGGAGAACTTCAAGCAGAGAAAGGGCAAGAAAGTGAAGGCAAGATGCAGCACAAGAGATCGTAGTTTGCAAAGGCACAAGCAAAATACTAGAGAAGAGGGTCATCATAACGTGTATGGCAGTGACAATTACAAGGGAAGAAAAAAACGTAAGGGTTGGCAGCTTTTTTGGTTATAAGGGTTAAGTTTAAGTGGGAGGTTGGGTTTAGTTAGGAACTTTGAAAAGTTATTTTGGGAGAATTGGTTGGGAGGTTAGGTTATGACTAACAACCAACCCCGGGGGATTCACTCTTCATTAAAGGGGGACATCACCTGCGTGCATGAACTTCAAGAAAACCCCCTATTTAAGATCCACATAGGATGATAAAACACCCCTATTTAAGCTTATAAGATACCACCAAAATCCATTATGTCCCCCCCTTTCCTTAAATCTACATTCTCTCTCAAGCATTTAGATTACACAATAAGCAAATTTAGGTTACTTTCCCTATGACTATTTAAAACCATACACAAAATCAAACTTGTTTGGACTAGTTACCCAAGGTAACCTATATTATGTCCCCCCTTCTTAAATATGACATGGTCCCCCTAGCTTAAATTCAATATTGGGGGAAAAAAAAGGGCCCCCACCCCTAATGTATAAGCTTATGCCTCATTTCAAAAAAACCCCCTATTGTACACTCACGTAATATCATAAGTTTCCCCTTGTGAATCCCCCGGGCAACCAACAACCAGGAATAAAGCTTAATAGATATTTAACTCTTTATGAAGTAGTGCTAGTAATTATATTAATAAGTTTTTAAATAAATGTTTTAAAACTTTTGAATTTAAGATTTTTTTAAAAAAGGAATGAAGAATAAATAAACAAGGGACCATTAAAGAAAATTATATATACTTTTATAAGACCAAATTAACATGAACAAATCCCTTCAGTTGGAATTACAAGCAACAAGTTCAAAGACAAATGAAACTCCTATTTAAATTGTAATTTATGGGTGGTATAATAAATGTTAATTAATTATTAAAGAGCAATATACAAAAGAATTAAAAAGAGGGAGCATTAAATCACTTATTAACATTTAATTGTGGAACTATTCACATAGCATAATATAGAGTGAGTGTACAAATATGTAGGAATAAATAAATAAAATGTAGAAAATGTAGGCTTATGTGTGTGTTGTTATTATTAGGTGGGATTTTTTAAATAGAGTTATGAGTGAGGAATGTGTGTACGTGTGTGTGTGTGTGTGTGTGTGTGTGTGAAATTATTAAGTACAATTAATGTGTTTGTGTGTGTCTGTGTGTGTGTGTGAGAGAGAGAGAGAGGGGGGGGTGGAGGGATAGCAGGAGAGAGAGGAGACGAGAAAGAGATGGGGCGAGAGAAATAGGGAGGGAGAGAGAGAGAGAGAGAGAGAGAGAGAGGGAGGGAGGGAGAGAGAGAGAGGAGGGGAGATTGGGGGAGAGAGAGGGAGAGAAAAGGAAGTAATGAGGGGGGGTGTGATAGAGGGGAGTAGAGCAGGAGGGCAAGGAGAGAGAGTGCATGTAGAATGATAGAGAGAAGGGAAGGACATGGAGAGAGAGAGAGAGAGAGAGAGAGAGAGAGAGAGAGAGAGAGAGAGTGCGATCGCCATTTTGTGCATGCTCAACAAAAAGGTGCTCACCAAAAAACATCCCCTGGATTAATGATTGAGCCTTTTGTGAAATGCCTAGAAATCAAAAGTTCTTATGTAAAGAGCTCGAAGAGGTCAAACACTATATAGCATGTGCGTTCGATGAGAATTTATAAAATTCCCTACTTACATATTTTTTAAGTTTAGATATACCCATTATGTACCCCTCATATTTAAAACACAGTTATGTATGGACGTTTTCACTTTTCAATTAAGAATTTGCCTAGATATGTATATTTTCAAATTAAGAAACCCTCTATGCATGTATCATTTTTGTAACTCCACAAAATTAAATTCCTCTTTTGCTTAACTCATGTGCTATGTCACATAATTTTGAGTGACCCCCTCATGGTAAAGAGCTTTATTTGGGTCCTTGGAGTAACAAGACATGTCTAATCTAGTTTGATTGAGTTGTAGTTCAATAACCATACATGTGCTCTTCAAGTTGGTGAATATTACCAATTGACTTATTTGTGGCTATATTAGATAGCTCATGGAACAACTACATAGCATACATGTGCTATTCAAGTTGGCTAATATAATCCACCAGGCTAGTCAAAAGACTTTGAAGAGGACGTCAATAGAGATGATGAGATGACCTCTTCCAGACTTATTTATGGTTACATTATATAACTCATGAGACAACTACATAATGATGATGTAGTAACGATGAGATGCTTATGAAAGTTTTGAGATACTTTAGTTTACCATGAAAAAACAAGTGGTTGTTATTTTTCAAAGACTTCTCCTTTTAAATCCTCAATGCGTAATATAAAGTAACACATGCCAACTCTCTCTCTCTCTCTGGCCACCTAGTTGGCGCATCGTTGATGATGTATTTTCCTTTCGGATGATTTTGTGTCCCATAGGCCATGTATGGCCTTCCGTGGACCTTTAATAAAATTTCTTTCTTTCTTCTTTCTCTCTCTCTCTCTCTCTCTCTCTCTCTCTCTCTCTCATGTGCAAAAGTAGTTAACCCTACCCAACCTTAACTTGGATTGCATCAAAACTTATTTGGCTTTGTTGAAAAAAAGGGCCTTAAGTAGCTAGACATTATGAACCTATCTAATATGTACCCCTAATCTAATCATAGAAGAAATCCAATTTCTAGGAATTAGTTGTGGTGGATGTGGAGAGTAATGGGTAGGGAGAATTGAGAATCGCTTTGCTTTGGAAAAAACCAGAAGCATCCAAAGCCAACAAGAGACAAGAAGAGTTGAACAAGGATTTTGGTACACCTCTTTAGGCATCATAGTAGCATAATATTAACTAGAGGAAGCCAAATTACAAAGATGCCTATAGGGCCATGGCCAATCAATAATACAAAGGGTAGACTAAAGCTGGAGAATGTCAAATCTTTTAGTGTGATTTCTTGGAATGTGTGGGGATTTCACAACTCAATCAAGCAGCATGCTTGTATTTTTGTGTTGAGGAAGATTAAGGCCAATATATGTATGCTACAAGAACTTGGTTTGCTAGATTAAATGGATTGGTTCCAACTAGCCTTACAGGATTCTCATGGTCCAACCAAAGGAAGGGAGAAGAGTTCAGAGCCGGTAGGTTGGATAGGCTATATGCCTCAAGGGAAGGATGGTGGATGTGGGGCAGCTATATGCCTCAAGGGAAGGATGGTGGATGTGTGCCCCAATGAAGGGGCAACACATCCTCCCACGTCTCTATTCGACCATCTACCACTCCTCTAGTCTTTCATCTTTCCATTGGCTTCTGGTAGATCATTAGATATTAAGTTCAAAAATAAGTTCCTTGCTTCCAAAGCGTCCTATAGACGGATCAAATCTACTAGGTCTCAAACTAGATGCCATTATGATGATCCCTATGAGCGCTAGGATGCTTCAACTAGAGCAGTGGAGGATGAAGCTAAGGCATCGGGAAGGCAAGATTGGGATGCCAAATGGAAATTCAAAGAGTTGATAGTAGCTAAGGACTCTTTGTGGGCTGTTGTATTGAGTTCCCCCCAGGATCCGTTTGTTTCCACTTTGCTTTTGTAATTGGAACAAGAGTTGTAGGCTCGTGAGATTGAATAGGCTAAATGACCCAAAATTTATAGTAGGCAATGTTGGTTAAATTTGGGGGATTGTCCCACCATAATTTTCTTCCAAGATCTGAAAAGAAAGAGGCAACAAGATGACATAGATAGAGTTCAAGGCCGAATGGGAAGATTGTCATGGAATTTTGGCACATTGCCAAAGTCTTCAAAGCTCACCTTACTTGTATCATTGGGGATCCTACCACTTAGGATGCACAAAGAAAGATGATGGATGAGTTGCTTTTTGGGTTGAATTATTGTGTCTTAGATGCACAAAGAAAGTTGCTTGCTTCTGAATTTTCTTTGGTCGAGCTATGGGAGGCATTAAAAAGAAATAAAAGAGACAGGGCCCCTGGTTCTTATGGCCCAATCATGGAGTTTTTTGTATGGTTTTGGGATGTTATGGGCAATGACCTTGTTGCAATGGCTAATGCATCATGCCAGATGTTCGTTCTTGCAAGATGTCAATATCGATTTAATCAAGATGCTCCCAAAGAAACCAAATAGAATCCAAGTTGGGGACTAACAAGTTGTTGACAAGGAACAAACGGGTTTTGTCAAGGGTAGGGATATCTTTGATAACATCCTGAATGTTAGTGCAACTCTGAAATTTGCATGTGCTACTGGCCAATGGTGTAGTAAGTTTGGGATCGATCTTGACAAGGCGTATGATAGAATACGCTGGGATTTTATTGAGGTGGTTTTGTTAAGACTTGGCTTTAGGGATGCTTTTGCTATAGGAAAATAATGACTTTGTTTGGAAATGCCTCTATGCCTCAATGGTGGGATAGTTGGGTGTTTTAGCTTAAAGAGGTCAATTCACCAAGGCTGTCCAATTGCCCCACTTTTGTTTGCTTTAACTTCAATCCTTATCATTCACAAATTGAAATGCAGTGCATACAGGTCAAGTGGAGGGCATGCTTCTCCCCTCGGGAGGTCAATTGAGTATTCAAATGTTTGCTGATGATCTTCTTTCCTTTTGTAAAGAGAAGGCAAATTGTATTGACTATTTGAAGGGGATAACGTCCTATTTCTATCAGGCTTTCGATTCAATATGCACCTGGAAAAGATCCTTTGCCATAAGAACATCACTTGAGGAAATACCTGAGGGGTTTTACTCAATGCCAGTCAAGTGGATTACTTGGGGGGAGGTCATCAGATATCTTTGAGCCTCTACGACTTGGGATCACAATAACTCATAGATTTGAATGGTTTAGAGAACACACTAAATCTAAGCTCAAAGTATGGCATGGTTTATGCCTTGGAATGAATGCAAGAGCCGTGGTCATTAAGCATATGCTATCCGCAGCAACTACGTATGTAGCAACTATCTCGAGAGAAGCCTTCATGCTTTTTGTGGGTGTAAAAATGAGGGACAAGATGTACAAATTATATTTTATGGGTTGTTCTCAAGCTCCCAAAGTTAAAAGGCAAGTCGGGCATCCTTGACTTATTGCCTAAAAACATCTCTCATGTCTGCAAATGGTTACCTAAGCTCTTTAGTGAAGGTTTGTCTTAGGTAGAGGTTGCCCAATGGTTTCAACTTTCTTGAAAATGGTTCAAGCTCCAAAGTTGGGACTTGGAAAGGATTATCTTGGTAAGATAGGTTATTATTTGACTTCCCTATGACAATAAGAGGTGCATATTCGATATGCAACTTTGTTAATGCTTCGAAGATTCACGAGTAAATGTTCCTGGAAAGGCTTGGGGGGATTGAGGGGAGATGCAAGTTTGGGGGAGAGCATATGGTGGAGCAAAGCTGTGAGGTGTAATGGCCATTATTTATCTTGGTTGAACTTATCTTGTGTTGGGAGTATTTTCAGAAAGGGCCTTGGATCTGGCAACAGATTTGGGATCCTCACAAGGGTATTTGGATGCACATGGGTGATATTAGATGCCAATTTCTTCTTACTGTGAGAGAGCCTACTTTCCTGGATAGTTTGTTGAATTTGTGCCAAGATTATTGGCCTTCTAACTGCATCCTGACAATGGGGAGAAGAGCGCTTCACTGGCACTTGGGTAAATCTCAGTCGCAGAAAATTTCTGCCAAAATCATCTATAGAGGACTATTAGATGCCTATTAGATGATCAACTTTGCTGACAATGGATCTAAACAAAAACTGGTGACTG
This sequence comes from Dipteris shenzhenensis, assembly GCF_047967505.1. Lineage (NCBI taxonomy): Eukaryota > Viridiplantae > Streptophyta > Polypodiopsida > Gleicheniales > Dipteridaceae > Dipteris > Dipteris shenzhenensis. The sequence continues at coordinate 36,523,808 of NC_141602.1, forward strand.
CGTTAGCTCTGGTGGGTCAAGAGACTCAGTGAGATTTGGAGGGGTTGTAGGTTTGAAGATTTTCCTTTATCTCGTGGAAGATTATGCATCAATGGCTCCCCATTAGAGCCAGACTAGCAAAATTGTTTTGGGTAATCTGGTTCGTCCTTTGTGCATGAAGTCTCTTGAATGTTTTTAGCATCGTGAAGATGCTCAACCTCTAGAAGTGTGTGGTTTAAAATCAAGAAGGCTATCTGGAAATCACGCTTGATGTCTAGGTTTCTAATTGGTTCCAACTGGAAGTTGGTTCTGCTAGGGGATGCCTCCTAATGCTCACTGGGTTTTAAAGCACGCTAAACATTGATTCGAGGTGTAGTTTGCAATACCATTTGGCTAGGTCAAAACCAATTTGTGTTTGGGAGAGACCCACTATGGGTTAAAGGGAGACACAAATCATATTATTGGTGAAGTCATACTTGAGTGCTTGTCCAAGATCATGGTTAAGTAAGACATTGTGGTGAGCCAAAATCTAGCAGAGGTTGGTGTAGTGTTGCAGGTTTGACAAGGTGAGCCTTTTTTGGTGTTATCATTCTACTCCTTGAGCATAGGCCTAGGGTTTTGACACTTTGTATGGGCCTTGCTTGGGGTCTGACCCTCCCTATTAATAAAAGCCGGCCTTTCTATTCTTTTTAAAAAAAAACTAGAGAAGAGCTTATTGGAGAAAGTTTGTGCAAACAAAAACCAAACATATTTTTAATGGTGTTTTCTTTGATTAGGTTTTTGTAGCGAATCTGTAGCAGGTAGCTGGAACATATAGTGGCGGTTGAACTTGAGAGGTGGCAAAAATTAGTGGGATGATAGCTTGAGAGAATGGTGAGTGTTGCAGGTTTGACAAGGTTGGTGAGCCAAAATCTGGCAAAGGTTGGTGTAGTCTTGCAGGTTTGACAAGGTGACCCTTTTTGGGTGTTATCCTTCTACTCTCTAAGTGTAGGCCTAGAGTTTTGCCCCTCTATCGGCCAAAACTTGTATAGGCCTGACCTTGCCTATTAATAAAAGCCAGCCTTTCTATTCTTTAAAAAAACTAGAGAGAAGCTTATTGGAGAACGTTTGTGCAAATTTTTAATGGGGTTTTCTTTGATTAGGTTTTTGTAGCAAATCTGCAACAAGTAGCTGGAACATGTAGTGGGTGTTGAACTTGAGAGGTGCCAAAAATTGGTGGGATGATAGCTTGAGATGACTCATAAATGCAATGCTTCTAATGTGAGGGAACAACACTATATAGCTACTCACATGTGATCTTTTTAAAGAAAGGCTCGATGACCACAATAGTTTGGTTAGAAACGATAGTTTGTTGCTTCATTGAAAATAATAAAAATTGTGTAGTAGTGAAGCTAGTTATTGCAAATTGTTCTCCAAAGCCAAGTTTAGGCCATTTGAATTCCTTTGAGTATGTCTTTGTATAATTTTGAATGCCACAAGTGGCTTGTTCTTACATACTATAAAAATTTGTGCCTTCCTAATGCCCAATATTTCTTGAGTTTTTATATGACATTGAACATTCACCTAGTCAATTTGATTGATCTCACTTCATTTGGAAAATTTTGCTCCTCACTTCCACGTGTTCTTCTTATGGAGGATGGCATGTTTTGAAAGGCACAAACACATTTTAGGTTTAAAGAGTGGTTCACAAAGGTGCTTACTCACTCCATACACTTTGGTCACACCTAGATCTTTGCATTTTTACAACTTTGCAACTTAAAGTCACACATAAAGGAGGCTTGAGGGAATAGTAAGGCTAGTTTCACAAATAGACGCGCCCAAGTACCTTGACATTTGGGGCTTTACTAAAAATTCTAGAAGTGAGACATCAGTATCATAATGAATTTACACACGGGCAAGCGATTTCCTATGTGGTAGTTCAGTCATGGATAAAATTTGTGAAATCATGTCCGTTGTTGAAGCTCGCCCAAGCTTTTGGGTGGAGGGAAAAATAGCCTTGGTGGGACTCGAACTTGGGATCCCCTCTCTATCATCAATGGACCTTATCAATAAGCTATCCACTAATTCGTTGGTACATTGTAAGCAATATAAATCATAAGCTTATATGTCTTGTGTGTGTGTCAACCTATTATGCATAACAAGCTATTTTCATCCTAGAAAGTTTGTGAACAGAACCTTGAAGTCACACATAAAGGGAATGCTATGGGGTAGGGAAAAACCAAGTGGAGGCCTTTCTTGGGAGGAATTTGTTTGGATTACGACGATCCACTTGTAGACTCGAAGCTAAATCTGGTCGGATAGACTGACATGTGGCCTTTCTTGGCCCGTCACGGGAAGTGGTGAGCAGACGTGCCGTGTGGCATCTGTCCTACCATTTAGTTCGTTGGTTTTTGTGAGGCACTTTTTGAGTTTTAGGCCCAGTTCACACCACCCGCCTGCCATCCTCCAAAAGGTGGTGTGAAGGGTTGTTTTCCTAGTTGGCCCAATAAGAGGGACTGGCTTGGACACTTACACAAAAGATTTGTGTCCAGCCCATGTAGGCTGCCCACTCCATGGCCAACGCTTTCCATTGCTACATGATTGGCCCTTTCCATGTCCTCCAACTGCTCCACCAATCACAGGTTGGTGACATAAATTAACAGCTTGATGACCATTGAGTGGTGTGAATCACCGCACCCAGCTGCCATCCTCCGGTTCAATTTTCTCCTCCATGGGCAGGCGGGTGGTGTGAAACCAACCTTAGGGTCCGGTCTGTTGATCGGATGCCATGACTGTGATGGGAAAAGGTGGACGACCGTAAAGATGTGGTAGGTGGAGGAAAGGGAATATTGGGAAAGAGGGATATGAAGGTGGAAAGCACGACTTATTTTCGAATGGTGGAAGGCGCGGAACCGTTTTTAAAGAGCTCCAAAAAAAGGAGGACTAGTTTCCTTATAGGTAACGGCCACGGGGAAAAGAAGATTAATGGGTTTTATTTTTTGGTGGTTTTATTTAAAAAAAAAAAAAAGCGGAATACAATCGTTGCGCCTTTTTGAAATACGAGTTAAGAAAATTTTTGATTTAAATAGCCGTCGTCGTCATCTTCCTGTTCGTCAACTTCATCAACCTTCTCATCTTCATCTTCTTCAATCTTCATTTTCTTCATCTTCTTCAACAGAGCCGACACAGAAAGCTCATTCCTCCATAGCCACAGAGCTCCTTCCATCGCCATGTACCCCCCCCTTAGCCCCTCCCCTCCTTCCCACCCTCCTTCCTCTTCATCTCCCCACCATCCCCCCCCCCCCTCCTCCTCCTCCTCCCCCCATCATCCTCCCTCCTCCCATTGCTTCCATGACCCCGCCCTCTCCCGCTGGCTCCATTCCGCTGGCCTCCAGCACATCGCCCCTCCCTTGTCCGCCGCCGCGCTTGACCATTGCCTCCTGCCCAACCTTTCCACCTCCCAGGTTCGTTGTTTGCTTGCGTTGCGCTTCCTGGAACTTAGTTGCGCTTTTTCCGCCCAAGTAGAACCTCGCTCGGATTTTGTTTTCGTATATTAGAAATGCGGCTTGCGATCGTCGTTTCCTCCCACGTGAATACCTCGATAGGAATGTTGATTGGTGCGTTCTCGTAACAGGATCATGCCAGACAAGGAGTTCAATCGCCGGAGAACAGGCATAAATCATCTAAGCTAATCAAATCGAAAGGCACTGTTTCCCAGGACAGGTCCGAATTTACAGCGTCTTGCTACAAGCAATCAAACATCCAGGGGGCTCTATCTACTGAGCTTCGAAGTGACCATAGTCCTGGGATTCTCGACCTTCACGCGATTGACACGGAGCTTTTGTCAGAGGTAAATCATTCTAAAGACCCGTACAACAAAGTTATTTGGACATTTTGTTCAGATATGATAGTGCAGGTAACTAGTTTGGTGCAATGGGGTCTTGTTAGCCTAAATGTCTCACCAAAATCAGCACGTCGGTACATTCTGTACGATTGACCTTGAAAATATGTTGAATGGCCAGATACTTGGCGACATACAAACTGCATGTACACACACATCAAGGTATCATGGGTTGTATATAAATTCCGTACTGTTCTTACCATCATACACCACCAACTGCAGCACATGTTTCAAGCAAAGTCAAGGACTTCCTGGAATGTGTGGGAGTTATCAAATGATGCCGCTGAGCAAGTACATTCAAGTATGCTGAAGAGCTACGCAAACTTCATTGGCTGTTTGCTTTTTGGGTTTGAGAAGATCCACAGCTCCTGCTACAGAAGCACCCTACCTGAATAATCAACAAAACCAAACTTCAAGAGTCATACAAAACAACGAGTAAGCAATCCTTTGGATGGATCTAGAAAGCTTGCTGGCAATGCATCTTGCCGCATGCTACTAGAAGGCTGGAGCATACGTCGTTGCAGCGGTAACACTGTCCAGTTGGTTACTGGTCCCCTCACTGTTTCTTTGAGGCCACTGCCGCCAATAATGATCTTTCTGGCCACATCGGCGGTTACATGTACGTGATGCCTTGAGTGCTTCTTGTTCTTTAGATGTCAATTGCTTTCGTCCTTTCTGCTCAGCTGCCAAAGTCTTAGACTCTGACTCTCATAGGTACGATTTACAAATCTCTCCCCCTAGTCAAGCAGCATCATCGGGACCAGTTCCTCCCAGGTCAACGCACCATACTAAGACGATAACTGGATAGTATACTTTGGCCATGTCCTTGGATGATATCTGCTTCACCTGGAGGATCTCTTGCTGAAGTTCCTGTCACTTGTTGATGTGCTCCTGCATCAATGAAGACTTCTTGGGATCCAACAATCTCATCTAGACTTCCAGGGAAACCGTCTTAATGGGAGAGGTGCGATTATACAGGGACGCCAAGTGCTCCCAGATACTCTTAGCCACGGTCATGTGCTTCATGTAATTAATCACATGAGGAGTACAACTAAGGAATTCAAACGACCTTACCCTTGGCAAGCATTGACACATTCCCATAGCTTAGACATGTTCTCGGCCTCCTCCGGCTCCAGGATGCCAAGGCTGGACGCAAGGGAATCAGGCTTGGAAACTCCCACCAAAATGAAGTCCGCTAGATCATATGATAGAAGAGAGGATGGACGGAAAGAAGGGGGGAAGGGGCTGGATATGGTGATGAAGAGGCTATGTGTCTACAAGACCTTCACACCTCGCTCAGCCTTCAGACAATGTCCCTTCGAATCTGAAAACACCCTTCAAGGTCTGCGTACCTTCCTTGACTCCCAGATAATCGACGCCTCACACAATCCTCCTCACGAACACCTCCAAAAAACAGCCTATACCTCCTTTGTGTGTGCTGGCTCAACACTCCCTCAACACCTCGGGTCTCTAGCCAACCGTGGCTCTGATAACATGTGAGAGTGCAGCAGAATCTGAACAAAGAGAGAGAGAGAAAGAGCACTCACACAGCACACACTGCAGAAAGAAAATAGACAGAGACAAGAGACTGCAAAGGATCTCAGGGGAAACCCCCAGAACCACAGGGAAAACCTCTATATATGTGCTCAACAGAAACACACAAGAAATGCTCCAAGTGCAACCCACATGAGCTGGTAACATTGCACAAGAAGTGGCTGAACAAATGCTGGAAGAGCAGCCACCTGAGGTGATCACTGGTGTGGAAGAACTGCACCACAACCTTGCTCCAGAAGATGCAAAACAAGGAGTGAGGGGGGCCTATATATGGCCCCTCACCCTCCTCCAGTCGGCTGTAGGCCATCCTCTCTTCTATCATATGATGTGGCACACCCACAAGCAAAGGCCCTCGCTCTGCCTAGCCTGGTACATCAGGAGAGGCTTAACTTAACGAGATCACACTTGAGATCTAGATCTTACTCAAATGTGCACACATGTATGAATGTTCCATGAAGCAGATAACAAAGTTATGGAAACCAATAACTGAATAGTGGTGCTCATCATCAAAGCCAGTGCTTGAGGAGTCGTCTGTGGTGGAGGTGGTTGGGGAGGAGTGCCCCATGCTGCAGGCTACTAACAGGGCTGATATACTGTTTGTTTGGGTAGGGGTGCATCCCGTAAAATGGGGGTAGCAAGTCTTGGCCAGGTGGGCAAACTCTCTGCTACAAAGACTTTGACCGAGGAGCCTATGGTTGAGGTAGTTGGGGAGAAGTCTTCCTCCTGCTGGCTATTAACAGGGAGAGTATGTTGCCTCTCTTTAGGTAGAGGTGCATCTTGGCTAGGTGGCCAATCTCTTTGCAACAAAGACACTGACTGGGTAAACTTAACACCTCCACCTTTTGGTGGAGCTCTCCTCCGAGAAGGAAGGGCAAAGGGTGGAGGGGGCTGGTGAGAGGGCTAGTCGGATGGAGGGATTTGGTGAAGATGCAATTCAGTCCTTGGGGGGGTGTGTGTGTGGCACGTGTGTGCACACACCAAGTACACATGTATGTACTATGGAAGTTTTAAAAAAAAAGAATTTAATGCAGAATAATGTTTTCAAACCGTTGAATGCAGGCAGGGGTGGAGGAGGAGAGGCTCACATCCAAATACTGTACATCCATCTTCCTACCCTTTTTTGCACAAAAAAGCTGTCCACCGGAATCCCTTGAGCGACCTCCTTTCCTCTAGTGTTCCCCCCTGTCACCTTATCCACTAGATCCTTTTACACCTTAGTTCTTTTGCCTCCTAGCCACTCTACCTCCTATGAGAACATGACCACCCTAACACATTTATTTACACAGGTTTTAAGGTTTTTATGACTTGGGTACAAAGTTTTCATGCCTTGGTATTTGTGTTATTAGATTTGTAATGAGTGTTTTGTCAGACTTTTTCTTGTGTTGAGTCTCGGCTGGTTCTCTCAGGTACCTGTACAGGACTGGTTTGAAACTTGCTCTCCATTTGTTCCAGTGCTTGAAAGAGGTTTTGAAAATCTACTTGAGATGGAATGTAGTAAACAATACAATCCACACAGATCGCAAAGCACAGAGACTTTGTCCAGGCCATCTACTACAGAGAAGGAAAGAGGTTTCAAAGACAATGGACCTGCCAAAATCAAAGTTGTGGTATCAACCTTTCTTTAATCTTCAAACATAGGAAATATGATATCTTTTGTGCACTTGCATCCATTAAACCAATTAGCATTATTGAACCTTAGTTTGGTATGGCTCTAGTTTTGGCTTTCTAGGAATGCATAGGATATTTTTTCATGAACTGATATGTTTTTCTTTGACATTGTTGAGGTTGATCACAAAGCCCAAGATGGAGTTGTATTCATCTCTCAGCTTAATATTTTTCGAATTTAAACAGTTTTAAGTTGTGCATGCTTAATGTATCCAAGAGAAAATACATGGTTTATTTGGGAACTTGCCCAAAGAAAAGGAAACAAGAACTTCAGCTTGAGCATTTGATACATACCAACAAGGTTACAAATTCACGCTAATACCATCATGCTGACCAGCTAGTGCGACATCTGTGTGAACTCATACATCCTGAATCATGTCACAAATATACGCACACATACAACAGATTAATATATGCATACATAAGCACATAATTATGGACCAGAGAGTTATAATGACATTTAATGGATCTCATTAGTGCCAATATAAGAAGGCAATTTAGAAGAGATGTTCCCTCCCACATCATGACGCACATAGAGGAGTAAACACTGAACATAAACAGGAACACACTAGAATCAGATAGAGTACAATTCTGACATAAACTGAGCCGATGAATTTAGCCACTTTCTTTGAATTGCAGAATATAGCAAATAAAACAGACTTCTCATCAGTTTCAGGATACCCTTTTGAACGCTGAAAAAGCATACTTTTTATATAAATGGACTTGATGGATTTTGCAGCTTTCTTGGAATTGCAGAATAGCCACCCATGTAGGGTATGGAGTCCACAATGGACTGCCATGGAAGCTCGTCATTGAGCCATGTTATAAGGGCAGTATGTTGTCCTCCATTGGGCCATGATTTGGCTGCCGGGTGGACAGTGAAAGGCTGCCATCTGTGCAGCAAATAAAGCTTCCATGTGGGAAGCAGATCTAGCTGTCATGAACCCCAAACAAAACCTAAGCTGTCAAGCCCTGTTGTCCTCATATGGGGCCTCACATGTGTGACATTACTCATATACTCTAACCCCTATATTTCTGTAATCTGAAATTCTAGCTAAAAGAATACATATGCCATTTCGTGGCATTAAGCAATTTGTTATGCTCTTTTGCACTTTCATGTTAGAGATTATTCCAATGGCCTTGCAAGGCATGTCTCTCAGTTGTGGCAGTTAGATGTACGTAGCATCAGATATAAATATGGTCAAAGCTATTCTTATCATCAATCAAGTATAATCTATCTTTTGGTCAATAGCCTTCTTTATTTTAGAGCCCTAGGTTTCCTTTTAGGCCCTTTTCTTGCCCTGGGCTCTAATGCTCCACATAGCCTCCATAGCTTTGGATAGTAAGCTCATGATGCCTCCCACCTTATTTTGGGTTCAGTCTTATGCAAATCTTCCTTATCTCTTGTAAACTTTGAATTTTCCGGGGTATAATTATTTTATTCTTAAACTTATTTGTGGGCTACTCTTGTCCTACGCTTTTGCTGCAAAATGGTATTAGAGGTTGATAATGAGGTCTCATGTGGGTGATACTAGTGCAGTCCAGTTTTTCCTCCACTCTTCCTGTGTGTAAGTCTTTGTCATTACTATTGTGCACAAGTGAGTGAGATCTGAGAGCTAGTGTGATACATAGGAACCCTCTTCTAAGTTCTGCTATGAGTGTAGTGAGATGCATGTCGTATCTTTTAAGTAGACTTTGACTACAAGTCTGTCATAAAGGTCTTAAATGCAGAGAAAATATACAAAATGAATAGAAGATTGTTTCATTACTTGTAAGGTGGTGACACATGTAGGTTGCTTTTGACATGTACTATTCAACACATCATGCTTTGCCCTTGATATGCTGTCAATTAATCCTTTGAATCGCTTGGAACAATTGGAGTATGTGTTGGGATTTTCGATCATGTATCTTCTTTGCACATCCATGAGATACAATGTTGACAAGGACTGACTTTTGCAAGTTCGGTATGATTTTAAGGTACGGAAAAGGCCGATCAACAAGAAAGAACTCACCCGTAATGAAGAAGATATAATCTGTGTTGCAGACAATGGTCTCTCCCTTACCGTCCATGAACCCAAGCTTAAGGTTTGTTTACTAAGCCTAGAGTGCTACTTTAAAACTATAGGAAATTTAGGATTCCAACAGAAAATGACTTGTAAATATAGATTGTTCTAATATCAAAAGCAATCTTTACAGGTGGATTTGACTGCATATGTCGATAAACATGAGTTTGTCTTTGATGCAGTATTGGATGACACTGTGAGCAATGATGAGGTATATCATCTGCATTTATTTTCCCCTTTTGTGGAAAAATGGATAGACTTTGGAATATTTTCTACTCTAACCATAGCGGGAAGATGTCTTGATATAAATGTTTGTCGCATTGAAGGTGTATCGTCTGACAGTGGAGCCAATCATTCCTACAATATTTCAGCGCACAAAAGCAACGTGCTTTGCATATGGACAAACAGGCAATTACTATAGCCTATAACATAGCCACCCGGAACCCCCTTCTCCCCTCCACCCCAACACACACACACCTTTTTTTTGTTAAATCCATTTGTCATTATGTTACAAAGAACAGTCCCAAAGAGAGGGGCACCAGCTACACACATCAGAAGATGTTATTAAATGACAAGAAGATAGGATAGTCTAGATCCTGTGCATGTAAAAAATCATAAAATGATTGTTGTTAGACATGCTCCGAATTTCGGAAGAACTGATTTTTAGCAAGAGGGGGATCTCTCTCTCTCTCACACACACTTTTTTTTTTTTTTTGGTGAAATCAGTAACTATAAAATTCACACACACACACACACACACACACACACACACACACACACACACATGCCCACCACACCCACACCCACACCCACACCCACACCCACTCTTAAGCTTTATGAATATTTTGCCTCATAGACTATTTTGGTCTTCTTTTGTGCTACATTGTTAAAAGGGCTCATTGCAGAGCAGGACCAACCCCCCCCCTCCCCCCCCCCGCTCCCCCTTTGCCCAAAAAAACAAAATTCTCTTCTTTCTAACATACCGACATTCAGGCTCTATGCAAGCTACCTTATTACTTGTGATTTCAGTACTTGTCTGACTGCTTTATCTGTCCTCAGACGCCATATATACTATAAGTTGGCCATTATATAAAATAATGGCCAGGGGCTCAAAAATGGTAGATTTTAAAACACTTGGGCATGCTTTGGAATTCCCTGAGATGTGTGTGAAACTATGTTACAAATTTCTGACAGCCTGATGTAAACAAGAAACTTAAACGCTTTCCTGCATTTGTTCTCTTCTACCAGGAAGCGGAAAGACATATACAATGCAGCCAATGCCTCTCAAAGCATCTGAGGACATTCTTCGTTTGATGCAGCAGCCAGATTACAGGAATCAGGGATACCAGCTTTGGCTTAGCTTTTTTGAGATTTATGGAGGAAAACTTTTCGACCTTCTCAATGAAAGGAGGTCACTCTAAATATCTTCATCTGCCTCCTTAATGGGTTACTTTTGTATTGATATTGAAAAGCAAGGAATCTGCTTACTTATGGGGATGCACACATGTTAAGTATAGTAAACGCACACTTGCATGCTTTCTTCCACCATGAAATTGCTTGCATTCCTTTGTGGCCACTCTCGGAAGAATTCTCACACTTTTTTTTCTTGTGCATGAGCAGCAAGCTTTGCATGAGGGAAGATGGGCGGCAGCAAGTCTGTATTGTTGGTTTGAGAGAGTTTCAAGTCTTTGATGTGGAGCTTTTAAAGGAATACATAGAGAAAGGGAGTGCTTCACGCAGCACTGGTACAACTGGTGCCAATGAGGAATCTTCAAGATCTCATGCTATCCTTCAGCTTGCAATTAAAAAAGCTCCCCATGGAAATACGGCAAAACCTGCCCGAATGGTGGGTAAACTCTCATTTATTGACCTTGCGGGCAGTGAACGTGGTGCAGACACCACTGATAACGATCGCCAAACCAGGTCCGCATGATATTCTTGATGATGAGAGGTTTTGAGAGTTTTGAAAAGAAGCCTCTCTGCTATCCAATGTCCAGTTTTGAACAGGCTCACACAACTGTTGTTGTACTCATTGATGGCTTCTGTGGGTTCAGACTAGAAGGAGCTGAAATTAATAAGAGTTTACTGGCCCTAAAAGAATGCATTCGAGCCTTGGACAATGATCAGGGTCACATACCATTTAGGGGCAGTAAATTGACAGAGGTCTTGCGAGACTCTTTTGTTGGTGATTCACGCACTGTTATGATATCATGCATCTCTCCCAGCGCAGGTTCTTGTGAACATACACTCAATACTCTCAGATATGCTGATAGGTAATTGTCCATATTGTGAATGCTGTGAAAAATTCTCTCTCTATATGGAAATTTTCTGTAACTACAACTCCATCATGAGCTATTCCTTTGAAGCAGGGTGAAGGGTCTCTCCAAAAACAACAATTTGAAGAAAGAACTGGCCTCTTGTCAACAAGATGCCTGTGCCTCACCTCTTGTTCCCCTACATGTTCCTTACCGTTCAGACAATCTTGAAGGAATTTACTATTCTGAGGATGGAATACAGACTGGCAGACAGCATGATACGGGTGCTCAACTGGTTGATCATCTTTCTGAGCTTTGCAAGGATGATGGTAAAACAGGCTCAGCATCAAGTGATATTTTTGGTAATGGTGGTGATGTTACTGGTATCCGATATATTGCTGTGTCTGCTGGCAACCCTTGGGATAACAAGCAACATGAAAACGTTTGTATAGATCAACCATCTCGCTCTAATGATACCAGAGAAAGCAGGCCTGATAGTCGGCTAGTTGTAGAGGAGATACAAGCAGAAAGATCAATGTCTAATCTCTCATCCTTCAATTGTAAGCATCTGAATGAAGCCGAACCTGGAGGAAGTGATCGGATGTCTGCTTTGCTCAAGGTAGAAACAATTTATGTGAACCCTAATATGACTGCTTTTACCCAACTATATTGGCTAACTGTCCTATTGACTAGTGCAGGAGGAGGACGACTTGGTTTCAGCCCATTGCAAGGTGGTGGAAGATACTATTGATATTGTTCGCGAGGTAAATATGCAAGCATGCATTTAGGTGAACACACATAACAGGAAAAGTACATGTTGAATGATGAAATGTTCATGTTGTTTGAAAAATGCTTTGTTGTCAAGGTTTAATTGAAAGTACTCCTGGAAACACACCAATGGGCTACAGATTTACAAAGTCAATTTGTTGTCCATTCTTCATAAACTAGTTGTTCTTTAATTCCATGCACAAAACTCTTCCTGACCAGCATGTAGTAACACGTGTTACAATGTCTGTCAAAAAAGTTTGCAGTGCAAACTTACAGAAAACATCATATGGAAAAATGCATAAACAGGAGAGAGCACAAACTTCAGGTTGCCATAAACATCCTTTAGTGGCTTTTTGAGCAGTACATGCTCTAGCCAAGTCCATGGTCACCGACTGCTCCAGCTGTGAAGTGTTGACATCTTTGTTGCCATGGAAACTTTGCACTACTTACGTTTGTTGTTGAGCGTTGCTGTTGCTAAGGACATGGTCAATTACTGCTCCAGTTATAAAGTCTTGTCATCTTTGTTGCCATGGAGATTCTACACTATTTATGTTTGTTGAGAAGAAGTGCAGTTCTAGTGTCTTTTCCTCTGTGTTTTTTTCCACACTTTTATAAAAAATATTCAGTTGCTTACCATGCTTTCACATTCTTCTGTCATTGCCTTGACTGTGGCATATTCAATCTAAATTTTAATACGGACTCCTCTCTTGTGAACTTGACTAATTTTTCAATTCATTCTACGGCTACAATTAGGAATAATGACAGGAAAAACAATTTTCAGCTCCGTAGATGTGTGCAAATAAGTTCTAGACAAGGGTTCACCACCACATTTGAGGGATGTCAAAGCTAGATGTGTGTACATGCAGGGTCACCAAGCAATCGTAGAAAGCACCTGCCATCCAATTGTTGATGGATTGAGAGGGAAATCTGTTAGAAATGCAATTGCTGGAGAGCACTGACCAATCACTGTTTAAGCAGTTGTACTCTTGGAGGTCATGGAACAGATCGTTGAAGATGCTATTCATGTAGTGCACTGGCAAATCAATTGTCATCCACGCAGATCGTCTACTCTTGAGTCTTGTGTCACTTTTTGATGCCTTTGCTATGCACCCACCACGATACCTATGCTACATGCATCATCATTTTAGAGCAGAGCTTCATTCATGCAAGAGTTGTCCGTCACCATATCTCTGTCAATATCCACAAAGCTTTGTAGCCTTTTGTTTTGGAGCCCATGTGTAGATTAGGCATTTGTTTCCCAAACGTTTCCACAAGGGCCCTTCTTGCCTTTTGTTTGGTGCACCTATACATTAGGCATTTGTTTCCCAAATGTTTCCACGTTTTGGAAATGCCAAACGTTTCCACGTTTTGGAAATGCCGCAGCTGGGAAATAGGGTCTCCTAAACTTTTTGAATGTTTTCCTGCAACTAAAAACGGCATAGCTGCAAACTCCTCAGAGATCGGGACTTTAAAGGAGTGGTTTGAAAATGACAATGCTCATGTGCCTTCCTCTCTTCAAAGTTTCAATCATGACGATATGATGTGAAGGAAAGTTAGGGATTGGCACATTGATCCGGTTACAGTCCTTTCAGGGCCAAACGGAAGAGTTTGGTGTCTTTGGCTCTAGGAGGGGCGGCCCCTCTGTGACCTTCAGTGGGACCTGAGAGAGAGGTTTTGGTCAGCGCATTTAGGGCTTCAGATAGGGTGGAGGATGTACCCTTCTTTTCCTACATGACACGCATAGGATGCCGTATGCGCCGTATGTAGCTGGAGGCAGCAGCCTAGACTCCCTTGGTTAGAGCAGGATGTCCTGCTCCTGCATCTGGTCACGTCTGTGGTCTAGTCTCAGACCACGGAAGATCTCGTACTTCTTTTGGATGGTGACACAGGGGTGCCTGCCCATCGGCCCTTGGCTGGAGCAGATGCGAGAGGATGGCCGCTGTCAATGCTGTACAAAGAGTGCTGGATGTACAGACGACCCACCACCCTGGCTGTTAGCCCTGGTTCTGAAGGGACCCTAGGTAGTGAGCTGGGCCCTATGGAACCCGGCTTGGCTAATAGCGGGTTTCCTGGAGAGGTATTCGCTGGACGTACAGACCACCACCCTGGCTGTCAGCCCCGGTTCTGAAGGGACCCTAGGTAGTGAGCTGGGCTCTATGGAACCCGGCTTGGCTAATAGCAGGTTTCCTCTTTTTGTATTCACCTTCAGCAGCTCTATTGAAGCTGACTTGCAGGGATGTTTTTTCAAAGCATTAATAGAAGCTCCTTTTTCTGCAAAAAGAAAATAAAGATCTGAAGGCAAGTTAGGTCATAAACATTAGCTCAATCCCTCAAAACACCTTGATAGACCTTTAAGTGAACACTGCTCAAGAGTGTAAAAGGCACACATCCAAAATGAAGATGACATCACAAGATTCTTCTCTTCCGAGAGACGTGCGATTTTGGCTGAACCAGATAGTGTCCCTCAGGCTGTGAAAATTCTATCTTCTGTGTCTAGGAACTCTGCCTGACTCACCCATGCGTTGTTTAAATTGCAGAGTGTGCTACACACTTATTATGATTGCACTTTAATCTATGACACCAACTGCATCAAGGGATCATAGTATTCAGCATTGTTTGAATGTTTCACTTGCAAGTGTTTTGCAATTGATCAATAACCCTGACGATTGTGAAAGACCTGTATATCTTTGCACATTATAATGGTGAAGGCACGATTTGATTCCCTTCATGGAAGATATGTGTGTCAAAATATTCACCCTTTTGTGTATATAGTGGCCACCTGTGTAGACGCTTCTGGTCACTAATGTTTTCCTGATTATCCGGATGATTGGATTTCCAATGTTCAGTGTCATATAGCCATGGGCCTCTTTAACCATCTCCGGAGATGCCAGCAATGTGCATATAAATGTTTTTTTGCTGTCTTCGCTTTATTGTTTGCTTTTTGCTTTTTTCTTGGTTTTTTCACTCCCCCACATTCTAACTTCCACACCCAAAGGCCTTCAAATTTACTGCTCCACTCAGGGCACACAAAATTCAAGAAATACTTCTTTAGTGTTTCCGACTTGGCAAATTAAGAATTCAGGTCTTCCCATTTTGTAACCACCTGCTAGTATTAGGTTGTAGATGGGGTCTTGCATCGTGTGTTGTAAACCTGGATCAAACATTGTTCAGGAGGGTCAATCAGCTGTAGGATCAAGAGAGAGTAATATATGTGCTTAACTTGATTTTTCTGTGTATGTAGCAGGAAATGAAGCTTCTTGCAGAAGTTGATCAACCAGGGAGTCAAATAAGTCAATATGTTTTCCAGCTTAACAAGGTCCTTTCCAAAAAGGCTGCAGGTTTATTGAACCTTCAAGCACATCTTACAAGGTTCCAGCAGCATTTGAAGGAGCAGGAAAACCTTAGCCTTTCTATGGGTCTTCTGCCGGTGTAAATTATGGTGTGCCAGATTTGAAATGGTGTGTGTCAGAAGGTTTTGAATCCTGGTTATCCATGAAAGCAGCAGGATATGTGTGGGTATAGCACCTTTTGGATTTTGCCAGTAGACTCTTGTTATAGTTGTTGACCTAAGTCAACAGAGTGTCATGAGCACCATTCTGTGCTGAGTATATCAACCAGCACTCTGCTGCACACAATCATCATAGTTAAATGATCGTCTCTTATGCACAGATTGACTCTGCACTTGGGTTGTACTGATCTGCCCTCCATGTAATGACCTTTGGTTAAAATAAGGGCAGGAATCAGCAAACACCATTCCTATCGTGAAGTGCCTTTCGAAAGCCAGGCATCTCTTCATTGGAATTGCCTTTATGACTTCTGCCCTTTTTGAGGTATTTAAGGTTAAACATTCTTTGAAAAAAGCCCTGCACGTATCTAAGGTTTACCATTCTTTAAAATGTGTTCTGCATGTGTCAAGAAGAACTGCAGCACATTTCGCGAACACACTCATGGAAGATACTCATTAAAAATCTCACACAAATCATATTTGTTTGACTACGTGATTGCAACATTTAATTTTGTAATTTGACCCAGATCCATGATAATAAAACCAACAGCATGAGAACATACTTCAATCAGTTTACTGCAATTTACAAGATTCACATACTCATAATCTAAGGGCAAAGTGCACATTTATATCATTGCTCAACGTAGTAAGGGTCAGCAAAAGTGCTAGAGAGAACTGCCAGTGATGCAAGAAATTTATCCCACTATTTTTTGCAATCTTCCAAGAAAATTAACTAAATTTTCTTTTACCATGTGTCAAATGGCCCCACCACTGTCACCAGGTGCTGCAATACAATTCGCTGACAATTTCACCTTAAAGCCAATGCACGTTCTGCAATACAATCCGCTGACAACTTCATCTTAAAGCCAATGTTCACTTTGTTTGGAAAGCTGCTTCTTTAAAATGTGTTCTGCATGTGGCAATATTAACTGCAGTACATTTCAAAAAGATCTCACACTAATTATATTTGTCTGACTATCTGATTGAGAGTAAGATGCAACATTTACTTTTGGAATTAGGAGTACCAAAGCATCGTAGTAATTTGATCCAGATTCATGATTATATAACTAAACATAATTCAATCAGTATACTGCAATTTAGAAGATTCACATACTGATAAACAAAGGGCAAAGTGCAGCTGAACGAAGGGTCAGCAAAAGTGCTAGAGAGAAAGCGGTGCAAGAAGTTTATCCCACTATTTTTTGCAATCTTCCAAGAAATAAACTAAAATTTCTTTACAATTCGCTGACAAATTCACCTTTCTGCAATACAATTCGCTGACAGCATCACCTTAAAGCCAATGTTCACTTTGTTTTGAAAGCTGCTCGGTTCTTAAGGATGCGTAGCATCTCTCTAACTTGAAACCAACCTCTCTAACAATGACTGGTTCAAAATACATGAACAACATCCTTCTTTGCACGTTTCACACGAGTATCTGCAATCCACATCCTTCCATTTTGCCAACTAACCTTTGATGAGAAGCCACTAATGGTCTATGAAATTACAGGATTCACACTAATAAACAAAGGGCAAAGTGCACAGTAATATCATTGTAAGGTCAACAAAACTGCTAGAGAGAAAGCTGCCATTGATGGTAAGGATTTATGCCAAACGAGCTGAATTTTCTTTCACCACGTGTCGAATTGTCCACAGCCACCAGGTCTTGCAATACAATTCGCTGACAATTTCACCTTGAAGCCAATGTAGGACTTGCAATACAATTCGTTGACAATTTCACCTTAAAGCCAATGTTCACTTTGTTTTGAAAGCTGCTCTATTTCGATTTAAAGTCAGTCTGCCCTAATTGGTGGATAACAAGTGTTACTATTCCCTAGCAAGACAGTTGTGTGATTTTCACCCTTCCATCGAAAAAGCATGCATAGCATCTCTCTAACTTGAAACCAACCTCTCTAACAATGATTGCTTCAAAATAGGTGAGCAACATCCTTCTTTGCAAGTTTCACACAAGCACCTGCAGTCCAAATCCTTCCATTTCGCCAAGCAACCTTTGATTAGAAGCCGCCAATGGTCTAGAATACTTGCAACATAACTATTCCACCGGCCAGCCAAATATGAAAGCATCTTCTTCTCTAATACCTGTTAGGATCTCTCCATCTTTGAGCTTTATCGAGTTCCTTCTCTTCATTCGTTGTACATAGAAGCTAACCTTGAATTATTAAGAGTCGCCCCCGCCCCCTCTTTCCCATGTCAACTTCTCCCCTAGCTTTTATCATACAAGATCGGTCCTTTGATTTGAAGGGAAAATACGAAATGACCTTTGGTTTCCAGTCTAAGAGATTTACGATATCCTAATCCAAGGTGTCTAAAAGCACTACACTTTGCAATCCATTCAAAACATAATTCTTAGTCTATCTTGGACAATCCCTAGGGCCAATGAAATTGCAAATTTCAACAAGATCTAGCTTGTCTTTCTCCCCTGAGAGAACTGTATTTAAAAAGTTGCAGTTAATTCATCCCAAGACGTTATATAGTAAGGGCGAAGAGTGGTAGTTCTTGAGGGTGCTTATTTGTGATAGACATCCTCGACTTGAAGTAACCTTCCACATCTTAATATTTACACATGTTGTAGTAGAAGCATTTGTAAATGAGGTTTTGACCATTGCAACATATCCATCTCCAAGCCCTATGCACTCCACCCCTTTGAAAAAAAAATCCCATTTCATTATATTGTAAGCCATATTATATTTCCCTACCATATTTGGCACCAACTCCTAGTACTTTTATTCAAACCTTATGTAAGATGTGAACAAATATGGAGAGGGAGAGGAGAAGAGTGGAGATGAGGAGAGAGGGCACAAATAAAGACACACCACACATGACTAACCATTGACTAAAATTAGTTAAAAAGAATGAATATATACAAACCCCTTTAGGGTTAGGGTTTCCAACTCTTGTGCGTTTTAGCACTCTTTTGTGTTAGTGCTATGCACATATGATCACATGATGTTGAGATGAATCCTCAACACCTTCCCTCACAATTAATATCATGAAGTAGGCCTTCCTCAAGATGATGATTATGGGGAATGGAAGGACTAAACACTTCGTTCCATCATATCTCTTTAATGGGAATGTCCTTCCTCTGAGAGTCAAACCAAGAGCTTGTCTCGGTGTTTCTCGAAAAGATCTTTCCTAAGTGGCTTGGTAGAGATATCTTCAATATTTTCTTTGCTGTCACACTGCTACAATGTGATGTCACCATGTAACACTCTTTCTCTGATGAAGTACTATTTGATATCAATGTGCTTTGTCATGAAGTGATGTACTGGATTCTTGGCTAATGCTTGAGTTGATTCGTTATCACTATATATTGTCATATAGCCTCCCGTGTACCTGTTGTGTGAGTGCTCTAGATTCTGCTTCAATTGAAGATGACAACTATTATATAGCATCTTGACCAAGGAAAAATGCATATCCTTGTGTGGATCTCCTAGTCTCATGATCTCCTGCATAGTCACGCACAGAATCCATGCAACCTTGGATGACTTCCTTTGTAATCTATTCCAAACTGTCTTGTATCTCTGATGTACCTCAAGATTCTCTTAGTTGCATTTCAATGAGACTATTTTGGATTTTCCATAAACTATGCAAGTGAGCTAATTGCATAACAAATATCTAGCCTTGTGATATGCAGAAATATAAGAGATCGGATGAGTTGTTGATAGTACTTGTCATTGGCTGTAGGCTTGTTTGGATATTTTGTAAGTTTCAAACTTTGCTCCATGCGAGTGGCTACAATCTTGCAATCTGCCATATGAAACTTCTTCAGGAGACTATCCATATATTTTTGCTGGCTCATAAAGGTATTGTCTGAGTCTCTTTAGATTTTAATACCAAGACAATAGTACATAAGTCCAACACCTTTCATGTCGAATTCTGAAGACAAGTTTTATTTTATCTTGTTGCTGATGAAGCTCTCATTAGTTTCCATCACAATCCGATCATCTACATACAAAAGTGCAATAGTAATGTCTTCCCCTTGAACTTTGTGGTAGAGAATATGATATACATTGGACTTGATGTATCCCAAATTAGCAAAATAC
Source organism: Dipteris shenzhenensis (assembly GCF_047967505.1). Taxonomy (NCBI): domain Eukaryota; kingdom Viridiplantae; phylum Streptophyta; class Polypodiopsida; order Gleicheniales; family Dipteridaceae; genus Dipteris; species Dipteris shenzhenensis. The sequence continues at coordinate 36,543,538 of NC_141602.1, forward strand.
TTGGCGATTTTGTTGTACCAGTAGAGAGCACAGGACTTGATGTATCCCAGATAAGCAAAAGACTTGTCAATTCTATTGTACCAACTTTTGGGTGCTTACATCAGGCCATAGAGAGTTTTCTTGAGATGATAAACCTGATGCTCTTTTCTTGGTTCAACATACCCTGTTGGTTGCTAACCCTACTGGTTGCTGCATGTAACCATTGAGAAAAGCATTTTTGAGATCTAGCTGGTATAAATTCCATCTGTTGAGTGTGGCTAGTGATATCAAAAACCTTATGGAATCCATCTTTACTATTGGAGCATAAGTCTCATTATATGATAGTATTGATCATATTACTCAGTGCTATGCAAAATCTTTCGCAACTAGTCTCGCCTTGTACCTTTCAATACTTCCATCTGCATTGTACTTTACTTTATAAACCTATTTGTTGGCTCTTTCTCATGGCTTCCACAAGAAGAATAGGGTATTCTCAGTATGCAGGGTTCCGAGGCTTTTTATCACCTACAGATATATCAGTGTGGTCGTTTGTAGTATAAGTGTAGCTTAGGACCTTGGGTCGTATTTCGGTGAGAGATGTAGGCTTAAGTGTGGTAAGCAAACATAGTGCATGCATGTGTGAAAGGGACGTGCATCATCATGAATGGGGTAATGAAGGCTTTTGCCTTCATTGGGGGTTGAAGGTTTAGAAGGAGTTTGAGGGTTAGAGGGAGGTTCAGGGTTCAGAAGGAGGTTCCAAGGTTTAGAAGGAGGTTCGAGGGTTTAGAAGAGGTTCAGGGTTCAGAAGAAGGATCCAAGGTTCAGGGTAGAGTACATGCCGGAGAACTCGTCTCCCTCGTAGATCATGGAGGTCAAGGGTTGAGGGACTAAGGGTTTAGGGAGTGGGAGAGGAAGAAGGTGTAAGAGCAAAAGGGAGGAGGAAAAGGGAGGAGAAGGGAGGAGGAGAGGGAGGAGAAGGGAGGATGAGGAGGGAGGAGAGGAGGAGGAGGAGGGAGGAGAAGGGAGGAGGAGGAGGGAGGAGGACAGGGAGAGGATGGGTTGCAAGGTTGAGGAGAGGGGAGGAGGAGTTGCAAAGGTTAGGACATGCTTTTGGATGTGGAGTGCAAGGAAGCATGGACACTTGGAGACAATTTCTTGGAATACCAAAGAAGAACTCAACACAATGCCTGAAAGAGTGTGGGCTTCATTCCATTATGGGGTATTTATACAAGTTGGAGAGCTTCTCTCTCTACATGTAGGAATTGTAAGAAATTCTCTCTCTACATGTAGAACTTGCATCTAGAAGTTGCATGTAGGAGTTGCATATAGAACTCGCATGTAGAACATGCATGTAGGAGTTGCATGTAGAAAATGCATGTAGGAATCGTATGTAGAACTTGCATGTAGAATATGAAAGTTGGATTCCTAAGAGGGATTATTCCTAGCCTTATGCAAGTACAAGAAGCGGAGCTTTGCCGCTACTCTACACACACATTTTGTGCTATGTAAGTCCATGTTGGCACAGGGACACTATTTTTTTGCAATGGCCTTCTTTCCTGGTGGAAGGTCACATAATTGCCAAGTGTTGTTTTTGGAAAAAGCATTCATTTCTTCATTCATATCAGTTTGCCATTCCAACTAGCCAAGAGAATCCTCAAAGTACACTTCCTCTTTTGTAGCAGAGTTTGAAGCAACAAAGATAAGATCAATGCGTGTGTAGAGTAGCGACAAAGTTTCGCTTGTAATATCCTCAGCTTGATAGATGGTATGATGAATCTAAAAGGATGAGGATAGCCAAAGTCCTCTCTCAAAAAGATCCAGTCATACTTGTAAAATCAGGATCGAGAGAGAGAAAGACTAAAATTCTACAATTTTGAGGTCCCCCCAAAAAGTGGAGGGACTCAAGAGGTTCCCCCACAAAGTGTGGGGACTCAAGAGGTTCCCACACAAAGTTGGGGACTCAAGAGGTTTCCCCACAAAGTGTAGATTGAATGGAACTTCAATTCAAACTATATAGAGTTAGACTAAATTGAACCTCATCATTCTTTACTCTATTCACTGCACATACTACCTCGAACTCCATGATGTGGATATTTGGTTTCTTGACCTTGAGATTGGCCATTGCCACCTTGATGGAATTTAATTGATTAAATCCATTCATTTGAGTAGGATAAATTTTCCAAACAAGTGCTATCAACAAATTGGATTGCCCTTCAACTTGGAGGTCTTCTATCAATTTTGCTATAAACTCATTTGTATCAAATATTGAATACTAGCCTATCAAAGAGCTTTGTGGTGGCTTGCTCACAAGTCCTATTCTTACATGGTCCAATTCAAAGATTCCTCAATAGATCTCCAGACCTAGCAAAGAATCAATGGGACATACACCCCCTTGTGGCCTCAAGTCTCTAATCCACCCTGAAGTATATGTTGCAAAAACAACTCTCCCAAGTAGGATCTCCAAAAAGTGATGCTAGTTAATTCATAGATACATAAACTTTATGTCTAACTTTGAGGAATATATCACATTGATTATATAGAAATGAAATACTACCAAAATGAGAGTAATCAACTATGTTTTAAATAGAAACACAGATAATTAGAACTTAGAATTCATGACTTAGATTTAAAGAAGAATAGTCATCTCATTTGAACATAATTTCTAGTACTAGAGTGATATACAAGGTCCTCTCCATCATCTAGATCAAATCAAACATCACTGCTCAATCTCTTTTTCTCTGTACTTACATAGATTCCATCTTTTCATTGCAATTATTAATGACCATGTGCTCCAACTGACAAGTTGAATTGGTTTGAATATAAGAGGATGCAACTATTTTGATTGTGCCATTACAAATCACTAATAATGTGGGTTCTAGACTTTAGAGTCTAGCCTTAACTCAATATACAAACTTGAAGGCTCGGGATTTAATTTTTGGCCTTATGGAAGCTTCAACAATCTATGGACATGATTATCTGCAAATCATGGATATTTTGATACATGTTATGGTTACACAGTTGACAACTTGATACTGGATAGGCTAAGTAAGGACAAATAGTTTCACGCAACCATTGAGATTCCACAAGGGGGTTTCAAACTTGGAGATACTATGACCATTCTAAAGAGTTCATGAATAATTTCATGTGAAAATGGTTCTTAAAGTCAAGCATGGAAGAGTGCAGCTTGCAAGAACTAGAGCTAAGTTTAAGTATTTATTAGGAATAAGAAAGGAGAGAGGATGAAAGAAAAGGATACTAAACCATAAGGGTTTAATAAAAAATGGGATTTAATAGCCTTTAGAAAATGATATTTATTATCAATAGACCAATATCCCTTATCACATAGGTGTTGTATCATAATACATTTGATTAAAAAATCCCATTTGTACAATCTATTTTGTAGGGATAATTCTACGAAAAAGGGGGTAAATTATATTAAGAAGAAATGAGTAAATCATAGATTTAAAACCCCTACTAATGATTGCACATGTGCTATGTACATCTTCCTTAATAGCCCCCCCCCAATTTCATGTCGGATGCCATAAAGCCTTGTTGGTATTTATTGTCAATAGACCAATATAAATAGCCACCAAAAATGTCTTTAATCTATTCCTAACATAATTGCTCTTCATGGAACCCTCCTATCACATGCATTCAAGCACCAATATGTAAATTACATTCATATATTTTCGAGTTAGTTTTGAAAACTTTAGATGTATAAGACTTCAATTTAGATAAAAGGTTCCTATACTTTTAAAACCCCACCTATGTACATAATTGAAAGAAGGCCTATTAAAATACCACTTGTGTAACTATACATCATTTTTACATAATGTTCCTTGTTAGTTACATTTTTACATAATGTTCCTTATCCACTCAAGAGATATCATACATATTTGAAGGGGGTTGGCCATCTAAGGCTTCTTTCACTTCTTTGAGTCTATGTCTACCCTAATGAATGGAGTTATGATGGCCTCCCATAGCTTGGGGCCAACTTTTAGTATGCATCTTTGCTTAACCTCGTGCTTTTGAGTTTATGCTTTCTTCGGGGCTGATAGCATTGTATGTCCTTCAAGAGGGATTGAATTGAGAGGCTAAGGAATAGAAAGAGAATTTCAAAGGATGTCATGCAAGAGTAACTACTAATAAGGGGCCAACAAGAGAAATCAGAGGTGTCTTTTGTTCACAATTACCAATAGGCTAGATAGAAAGAAGTTGAGTCATCATCATTTTCCTGAAGTTGAGTTACATAAGATGAAATTTGAGGCTCAACACTTTTACATGATTGCTTGCATAAAGAGATCTTGAACTATACTACATCATTTTGATGCCATTCACAAACCTAAAGCTTCTATGATCTATAAACATAGCTCCCCATAGGTAATAAGTGAAAATCCAAACTAGGCAAGAGGGCCTTGAAAGGAAAATTTGACCAACCCATTTTCAAATTCGATGATTCATTTGGATAATTGAAATCTAGAGGTTTCTACGGAGAAATCAATGTAAATGGGATAAGAATTGTAGTTGTTTGAAGACATGAAGCATACATGAACACCCATTCATACAATTTTAAATTTGACCAACCCATTTTAGATTTTGATAATTTTAAATTTAGAGTTTTCAATGGAGAAATGTAAATGGGACAAGACTTATAGTTGTTTGAAGACATGAAGCATATATGAACACCCATCTATTCAATTTTCTAAATATAACATTGTAGCTATTCTATTCCATTCAAAATTGAGAAAATGCAGCTCAAGCAGGAGTTGCACAATGTGCAGAGAGAAAATATGAGCATCAATGACTACCACATGAAGGTGAAGAAAATTGCAGATGCACTTGCTTCCATTGGCTCGCCAGTGGAAGATGATGATTTAGTTTCTGCGACCTTGAATGGTCTAGGAAAGGATTATGCACATTTCCGGACATTCATTGCCGTTCGTGAAAAATTTCCTGATTTTGAGGAGTTGTTTGCTCTTCTAATTTCTGAAGAGTAGAGAAATGGTGGTGCATCTTCTTCAGGAGGAAATTCAAAGGAAATTGTCTTCTACTCAAATGCTGGAAGAGGTAGAGGCAGAGGTAGAGCAGGCCGATCTGGAGGCCATGGTAGAAATCAAAATATGCAGCAAACTCAAGAAAACCAGTCCTATGGAGGAGGACGTGGTAACTCTAGAGGCAGGGGGAGCCAAAGAGGTCGTGGTGGATGGCAGAGAGGCCAAAATGCAAACAACAATGTTGAATGCTACTACTGTGGTAAAATGGGTCATATGGCTAAAGACTGCTATAAAAAGCAGAATGACATCATGAATGGAAAATTGCAGCAAGGGAATTATGCATCTTCTAGTAGACAGGGTGATGACAGAAATGAGCATCTGTTTATGGTGCAGCACATGACCAATTCTGTGACAAGTGCAGAAGAAAGCAATGATGTGTGGTATGTTGACTCAGGTGCGTCAAACCACATGACAGGTCATGTAGAATGGATGCAGGATGCAAGGAAAATGGAAAGACCAGGATTTGTGGAGACTGGTGATGATACTGCACATCCTATTGTGCAGATTGGTAAAATTCCTTTGTCTATGCAGGATGGGAAAAAAAAATACCTGTCTGATGTATTTCATGTCCCGAATATCACCAAGAACCTAGTTTCTATTGGTCAAATGGTTGAGCAGGGCTTGCAGGTCTGATTTAATCCTCAGGGATGCTTTGTTGAGGATATGAAAAATAACAGTTGCTTGATAGCAAAAGGAAAGAAGAAGGGCAGGATGTTTACATTGGATGCGAACATGCTTGAATTGAGTGCAGCAATGTTTGCACATGGGACCGGTGTAGTTGCAGATATTGATATCTAGCATAAACGCATTGGTCATGTTAATGTACAACGACTTAAATCAATGCAGGCCCAAAATATTGTTGCAGGATTGCCTAAATTCAAGGTTGCAAAAATGCATAAGGTATGTGAAGCCTATCAATTTGGAAAACAGGCAAGGAAACCATTTCCTAAACATGTTCAAGAGAGTAAGAAGCCATTGGAATTAATCCACTCTGATGTGTGGACTACTAAAGCTGCATCTATTGGAGGCTGTCATTATTTTGTCACTTTTATTGATGACTACATCAAAAAACTTTGGGTGTACTTTATGAAAAAGAAAAGTGAAGTGTTTGGGCATTTCAAAGCTTTTAAAGCTATGGTTGAAAAAGAAACAGGCCTGCAAATAAAATGCCTAAGGTCAGATGGAGGAAGAGAGTGCCTCTCAAATGAGTTTGCAAGGTTCCTGCAGGAGCATGGCATAAAGCAGCAATATTCATGCAGTCATACCCCACAGCAAAAAGGACTTGCAGAAAGGAAAAACAGGCATATTGGAGAGGTATCTCGGGCCATGCTAAATGAAAAAGACCTACCAGATTATTATTGGGCTGAAGCAGTTGCTACAGCAGTTTACATAATGAATAGGACTCCCACTGCAGCAATACATGGCATGACACCAGAGGAGATGTATACTGGTAGGAAACCAGATATTTCTCATTTGAAAATTTTTGGTTGTATTGCCTATGTTCATGTGCCAGATGAGTTGAGGTCCAAGTTGGATCCAAAAGCTGAGAAGTGCATCTTTATTAGTTATTCTCTGCAGCAAAAAGGGTATAGATGCTATAACCCTTCTACTCGTAAGTTTATAGTGAGCAGAGATGTTGTTTTTGATGAGATGAGCAGCTGGTATAAACCAGTAAATGTGATTGATGATGTAGACGCACAAAATGGTAATGTTGTACAGAATTCACAGCAGCAATCACAAAATATTAGTGGACTTGGAGTGTCCTCTAGTAGTGGTTCACATACTTCACCATGGATAGGCAGATTGAGATCAGGAGAATCTCCTTAAAGCAATGCAGATAGTGGTATGTAGGTATCATGAAAAGGAAAAGAGAAGGTAGATCAGCCCATGTTTGATGTGAATGCAGGTCACTCTTATGTGGATGGTGAATCCAATGGCTCAGAACAGAGCATTGATGATGAGATGGGTATTCCCTCTGTTGTTACACCTGGAGTAAGGAAGACCAGGGATGTTTTGAGAGCACCTAGAAGTGAGCCTATTTTGCACAGGTCTACCAAAGCTAGGTATCATGTGGATAGGCTAAAATATGATGGATTTACAGCCATTCAATATGCCTATATGGTCAAAGTGATACAGGAACCAGAACCCACTTCTTTTGAGCAAGCCATGGGAAAGGAAAAATGGGAGAAAGCCATGGATGAAGAAATGGATGCCTTGGAAGCAAATGCTACATGGGAATTGGTGCCTTTGCCTAATGACAAGAATGCAATTGGCTGTAAGTGGGTTTATAAGGTGAAGCACAATGCAGATGGTTTTGTGAACAGATACAAGGCAAGATTAGTTGTCAAGGGGTATGCACAGACATATGGCATTGATTATGAAGAAACATTCAGTCCGGTTGCAAGGATGGCAACCATAAGAGCAGTCATTGCTATGGCTGCATCAAAGGGATGGTCTTTACATCAGATGGATGTAAAGAATGCCTTCTTGCATGGTGATTTGCAAGAAGAGTTTTTTATGGAGCAGCCACTAGGTTATGTTCATGCTGTTCATCCTGAGTTTGTTTGCAGGTTGAAGAAAGCCTTGTATGGCTTGAAGAAAGCACCTAGAGCATGGTCTGACAAGATAGGACAATATCTTGTCATTATTGGCTTTAAGATTTCCTTATGTCACTGACTTGTTAGCTACAAATGGGGTTGGTACACCGCCCATGAATAATAGCTGGATGACAGCTATCCTTATGTACTCTAGTTCGTGGCTTAGTTAGTATGCCACCTTAGTTAGTTGAGTTTGGTTTGAGACCCACATATAGGGTTCTTCTATTTCTTTGTACTAGAGTTCTTTTGGCTTTCACAACTAAGAAGAGAAAAACTGTTTTCAGCCTCCACCTTTGTGTGTATTCCCCCATTGTGTATGTGAGAAAGATGCAAGTGAGACTCCTTCCTTCCCTCCCACTATCTTCACAGCTCTTTCTTCTATGAGAAGGTTAAGGTACAATTATGAGGCCTCATTGGTTAGAGCCATTGGAAACCAAGCGACTTTGGTTTCATTTGACTAATCGCCTCTAGCACAACATGTTGCATCAAAGAGTTGGAGGAATTTGATGGGATCCCCTGGTCCATTATACTTTGGCATTTTCAATTTGCCAAAGTGTCTTTTGCCATTGTTGTTGTTGTTTTTGTTGCAGTTGTGTCATTGACCAAAGTAATATGTGGGATGGAGATCGTCTCATTATCGATTTCTTCTTCAACCCTTAGGTCCTCCATACTGCTTGTCGATGGTGAGGTTGAATTCTTGGAGAGCGTCGAGGGCAGAAGTAAGTTCATGAAAGTATGGAAGTGCTAGTCTTCATCCAGATCTGAGGTGCATACACAATGGTTAATTGTATCTTTCAAGTGAGTGCATTTGACTTTGAAATCTGCAATTGATTTCGACCTTCGTAGCCCAAAAATGGCAAACTATATGCAATCGATGGGTCAAAAATAAGTGCCTACATAATGACGACTATTGAGACTCAAAACGATAGTAAAAAGACTTGAATTTTATTTTTTGATATGTCTTTGCGTGCGTGAAATTTGAGTTTAGACCGGGTGCAATTTGGCCTTCAAACGACCAAGATACGGGCCCTCAAAGAAGGGGAAAAAAATATTAGGGGGGTTAGAGATGTGTTAGTATAATAGGGACTATAGGTTATTGATTATCCCACGTGAGTGGGGGAACGCACCGGTGCAGACGGATCATCAATCGGAGGTCACGGTGGAAACTTAGGAGCAAATTAGTGCAAAAAGGGGGGGTATTCCTTGTAGTGTGGTGTTTCCACGTGTGAATCCATGGTTCAATCCGGGTCCAATTTGGGTCCCAAATGAGCAAGTTATGGACCATTAAAGGTGGCGGGAATTAGGGGCCCTTTGTTCTTTAGGTCCAATTGTGAATGGACCTTAGACCTAAGAGTACTCACCATGTTTAGTTTGGCTAACCAATAGTTAATCTAACTGTTTAGTTAACCTAACTAAAATGTTTGACCTAACCTAGCTTTGTTATACTAACTAGTCAATTAGCCTAGGCTTAGTCTAAGTCAAGCATCTAACTTACATGGTTAGCTCTAACCTATTGGTGGTTAATATAACTTAACTCTAGTTTGCTGACCCTACTTTACTGACTGTGGTTAGGTTAACCTAGCTTGAACTAACTGTAACCTAACCTAGGTTAATCAAAACTAACATTAGTGTAACCTAACCTAGACTAACTCTAACCTAACCTAGGTTAATTGAAACTAACTTACATTAGTTCACCCTAGCCTAATCCTTTTTTTTCTTTTTTGGAAAATTGGGGGAGGGGGGCTGGGCGGTCGCAGGGAGGAGCTGAGGGCAAAGGGAAGGGCCTTAGGATGGATCTGAGGGGGAAGGTTGGTGGGGGTGTGTGGAGAAGGGGATGAATGAGGGAGGGGAGACCATGGAGCCATAGGAGGGCATGCTAGTGAGGTAGAGGTGCCACGAGCGGAAGTTGGGAAAGTGGGCATAGGATGGAGGTGGAGGGCGTCGGTGTCGGAGGGTGCCAGGTGAGCAGGCGAACGTCAGGCGATGCACGATGGCATGGCGGGGTGGGTGCCCTATGGTTGGCACACTGGCCGCCCATGGGCAGCCTTCAAGGCCCTTAAGGCCTTTGAGAGGGGGATAGGAGGGGGGGGGCAGGGGCAGAGGGTGGGATTGTTTGGGGGGCTGGAGAAGGGGGGGGTGGAGGCAGGGGGGATGGCAAGGGGGTGGGGGGGAGGCTAGGTAGTGGAGGTGGAGGGGGGGGGAGGGGAAGGTGGAGGAGGGAGTAAGAACTGGGGGAAGGGAGGTGGAGGGGGGGGGGGGAAAGGTGGGTGGTGGAGGTGCGGGGGGGGAAGGGAGGTGGAGGGGGGCGAAGGGGAGGTGGAGTGTAAGGAGATGAGGGTGTAGAGAAAGGTAGAGAGATGGTGGAGTGGAGGGTGATGGGGGTGTAGAGAGATGCTAGAGTGGAGGGGGAGCGGGAAAGGATGATTACCTTGAGTGGGGCAGATTCGAGGTGGATGGAAAAAGTGTAGGTAGTGGGGAGGAAGATGATAGGAAGGTGACGGAAAAAGTGGAGGTGGTGGAAGGAAAATAATGGGAGTTGACAGAAAAAGTGGAGGTGGTGGGGGGAAGATGATGGGAGGAAGATTATGGGTGCTAATGGAAAAAGTAATGGTGGAGAGGGGGTTGACTAAAAATATGGTGGTGGTGGTGGTGGAAATGGTGGATTGAAGTTGGAGGACAGAAAATAGAGGTAGACAAAGAATATGCAGGCTCAATAGAATTTGGAAATGGAAGTAGCTTGGAAAGTGTGGGGAAAGAAGTTAGGGGGGGTTGGTGTTGCTTTGATAGGATGTGGGGGGATTAAGTCTTAATTTTGGGTGTTTAGTGTATTAATATGATTATGTAGGCAACATTATCCTTTTGCAACACTTGGAAGCATTTTTTTCACTCCTTTGCCTTGAGGGATGTGTCTTGAATGGTTTTTTGAAGGGGGTTCTTTTTCACACATGCTCTGCTTTCGCTTCAGGTGCTAACCTCCCTAGCAACGGCACCAAAATGTTATCACTGTTTCTCCCAAGTGCAAGTTTCGAGGGTGTTGGTCACCTACAGTCATGTCGTTGCTCATTGTAGCATAGGTGTTCACATGTTTAGCATAGGTCCTCGGGTTCTAGAAGACTTCAAGCTATATGCTTTGTTTTTACTTTGACTTCAAGGTTTGTCTCAAAAGATATGATGGTGGTAAAAAGTGACAAAAGTAAACCTGTGCATAGTAATAAATAACCAATCCAAAAATGTGATCTCCCAAAATGATCAACTTCAAAACGTGATCTCCTAGTCATTTATTTGGTTGCTACACCATATTAAAGGATGCTCCAAGGCTGCAAGAAGATATAGGTAACAAGAGAGAAATACACAAGCAAGAATGAGTTGCTCTAATAACACTGTAAGATTGCAAGAAGTGTAAGGGATTAGGAGGACTTAGAGTTCCAAATTACCACCCAACCACACCACTTATAATATCCTAGGCTATCTTTGGATACCTTTTGCTAGCTTTGGACTTATTGGCATCTTTGGCCTCTTGCCTCTCTACTATGTGTAACCACTACCTTAGTGCTCATCACTTTGTGTTGTCCAACCTAACTATAGTGGCTTCCATTAAACCCTACCCAACGGATGCACCATTAGTTACTTTATGACCGTTCCTCCAAAGCCCAATCCTTTACGTGTCCATTGAAGGTCAAGCTCTCCTAGACTCTAGAATTATGCTTGTCGTAACAAATAGATTGTTTATTTTTCATGAAAATCAAGAGTTTATTTCAATTCATATTAAAAATATAGATTTGTGACTTTACATAATCCATTTTTTAAATATTTACATCCTTATCAAGCATACAAGTATACACCTCTTCAAAATCTAATATTGAATGCTTCAAACAAGTTTTGTCCATTAATTGGCTCAAAAATATGTTTTCTCAAAAATGTACTACGCTAGCTTTCTTTGGAAATCTATTGAGATAAAATGTGTCATGGTGTTTCTACATGTCGAATAATCTCCATGATTAAAATCTATGTAAACAAGATTTGTATCATTCAAGATATGCAATCCTTGAATTTATACATGCTCCTTGTCATCTTCTAAAATCTGAAATACTGATAGATAGTAAGTACATAACTTTTCTGGCTCTCTCATGCCATCCTTTAAATGCCTACATTTCCTATTGATTGGGAACATTAGGAAGAACTGGTTCTTCTTCATTTCCTGTAATGAACTCCCAATAGCCTTTTCCCATAAGGAAATTCGTCATTCTAAAATTCCATGCTTGGAAGTTGTTCTTGTCGAGCTTTTCAGTGACAATCTGTGAAAGAGAATCAGATGCCATTACAGGACACTGCAAAATATTCTGTCATTGCAAAAAACACAGCTTTTGCCTCACAAGGGCAAATCTACAAAATTGACGAAAGTGGTATTCGACCACACAGTCACTTCCTAGTGACGATTTTGCATCAATAGGCAATAAGGATGATTCTATAACTCTCACTATCTCTGCACATAGGCATACGATGCAATTTCTGTGGCAACTTTTCACCGACCTGTAGAGCAGTGGTTGCATAGCAAAAACAGAGCCTTTTTCTCAGTGCTTGCAGAGAACTTCCATCTCCAAAATAGACCCCATAGCATATACTGCCCTCTCGCCACACCACAAAGGGCGTCTCAATCTGAGACAATGCACTCTTGCACTTTCCGACTGTGCTACCTGTAGAGATTTGCTCCCAAACTCGAAAAAGGAAAGGAACACTGGTCCTCTTACCAGGACACTACGAACTTGGTTTGCTTTCTTGAGCTCCTTACCATGAACCAGGCTCTGATACCATGTGAAGATAGTGGGAGGGAAGGAAGGAGTCTTACGTGTGGCTTTCTCACATACACAATGGGGGAATACACACAAAGGTGGAGGCTGAAAATAGTTTTTCTCTTCTTAGTTGTGAAAGCCAAAAGAACTCTAGTACAAAGAAATAGAAGAACCCTATATGTGGGTCTCAAACCAAACTCAGCTAACTAAGGTGGCATACTAACTGAGCCACGAACTAGAGTACATAAGGATAGCTATCATCCAGCTATTATTCATCGACGGTGTACCAACCGTATCTGTAGCTAACAAGTCGGTGACATAAATGCACAATGGTCACCCTGGCATATCGCGAGTGGAGCTCGATATCTCAACAAGAGCCACATGGGCACTGCTTTCTGAGCAGTTTAGAAGCAAGTTCCAAACATAAAGGCTACAAGATGGCCCTGCATTACAACTAGGCAATATAGTAATGCGCAAGAAAGAAAAGGTTAGAACATACTTAGGAAGAATGAAAATATTAATAGCAAAGTGTGTTCCTTGTCCAGACGAGAAACACCTCATGGCATGGTTTATCTCTGGGTTGAAAAAACCCATTCACAAGGACATGAAAAAAGTCAGTAGCTATGCACATTTCAGTGATGCTCATGAAGCTACAATTGACATTGAGGATGGCATGATCGAATTCGAGAGTGATAGTGATAGCTTTAAATCAAGTCATCATCGACAAGAAATATTCAAAGAAGGGAAGCACTTCCAACAAAGATTACACCACTGAGGACAAGTGGAAGCCATGGCCCTAAGAGTAAAATATGAAATGATGCAAGCCATCGAGCAAAAGTTGTGCATCTCTCAGCCACCACAGTACCACAGAGAGAAAATGTTTGGTGTCCACACTGTATGGCTAACCATATAGCCAATGAATGCCCAATCCTATGAGGAACATACTAAACCCACGAGAGGTGGCTCAGCCCCCACGGTTATGGTGTCCCATTTACAATGTTGTAGGGCATGATGTAAATACCTATTTTTATAATATGAGGGTAGCACAACCCCGGCCTTAATAATACCAATAGCGCGCCAATCCCGATTTACAGGCAACTAGTACTAGCACCTAATGCACAAGTGCCACGTCTCAACCCCCTCTCAGTAAGGACGCAAGTGCCTTAACTATTGAGGAATTCCAATCCTCCATATATCCTCAAGCTCCCAATATCGCTCCAGTAGTTCTGGTACAACAACTCCAACCATAAGAGCTGGAACCTCACTACGAGTATGAAACATAAAACCCTATTTACTACATGGACGGTGTCACAAATAGCTCATTCTAGTGTATGCTAATCAAGTAAGTCCAACCACATATCGAACACCCATCAAGTGCTTTGGTTGTGGAGAAAACCACCGCATAGCAAAATGCCCACATAAGGGTAACCCCGTTACATTCCAACCTATGTGTAGGGAATGTGGAGTTGGGCATGCGTGCATGGATTGCCCACTAAGAGCAAAGCCTCAACTGACCAACGAAGTAAAGATGTACCCCTAGGGATGATAAGTGTGGAAAATCACAGTGTGGCAATACAAAGTGTGGTATCACAGCCAGTATTGATCATAACAAGACAACAAAAAGAAGCGGCATGGAAAAAACTCCTTTCCACTCAAAAAGCAAAGAGCCCTCTAGCAAAAAAAGCCAAGCCAATCCCACAACTCAGTGAGACCATGCCTAGCACATCTATGGAAAGTGCCACCCAAGAAGCCAAGGAACATACCCCAATGCTGAAACTAACAAGGCTCATTATCAAGCCTTGAAGCAATGGGTACAATAGGAGCAAGAGAAATTTGAGATAGATAGGATGGCAACAACAGAGTTCAGAGCACCTTCATCACCTAGCATTGACATAGTGATTGATCCCAACAACTTCCAAAGGGTAATGGAGCAACATGCAAAACATCCCCAATTGGATGGTACCGCACTAGCTAGTTTGATAAGCTGCCCCATCATGATGATAATTTGAACCTTACTAAGAAATTGCCCTACAAAGTGGGAGGGTTTCAAGGGATGGATAGAATCTTCACAATACTTCCCCCCACTTGAAGATGAAGAAAAGGTTATCTCAGTAAAATTTGGTGCTAGGGATGACATAAAAAATGAAACCATCCCGCTAAAGCATAAAGCCTTTGGCCAATACCTTGCAATAGTGGACGGCAGAGCCAAAGTAAAAATTTTAGCAAGAGATATATATGAATAATGGGGCCTACCTATGATGCAAAAGGCCACATTCAACATTGGCCTAGCCGACCACACTAAAATGAAGCCATTGGGTATCGTTTTGACAATGTGTCAACAAAAATTATTGGAGTCAGGTTCACTCTCCAATTTACTATCTTGGATCTTCCCAAGGGAGAAAAATCATACCAGCTATTTTTGGGAAGACCATGGCTTTGAGAAGCTTTGGTATTCCATGATTGGGGCACTGATAGAATCAATACAGAAACCGCTGTCAAGATAAATTTGGGAACAAGGGAAATCAAACCCACTATTCCTAGAAATCTTGAAGACACTACCAGTCATGCATCCCCTGTACCTACAAATGTACTAAAACCTATAGAAGGGGATACACAAAGTGACATCGATAATTGGATACAAGCATTGGCTACAATATATTACTGTAAAACAACACATCTAATGTTGCCAAACGGATGCCCAAATGATCCAACTAGAAGCACCAATCTGGGATGACGAATCAAAAGAGGTGGAAATGCCAGTCTTCATGGAAAGCATCGAGTGGGACAGTGACCTTGAAGAGGACATAATAGAAGGTTACGGTGCAGACTTAATTTGGGATCTAGAAAGAGAAGCAGATAATGCCACCTTGGAAGGCCAAGTATTTGACAATGACTTGGCAATCCTTCAGGCGCTCATGGCCATAGAATACTCCAAGATAGACCCTCCAGCAGTAGCCAATAGTAATTGCTCCAGGATAAAGAAGGAGGGTGTGACACGCCAAAGGGCCAAGATAGAGCACTTTAATGAATTCGAAAGAGTACAGACTAGAGTGGTGGAATTGTATTTGACTAAGCCCATAAAAGCACCTAAGTCCCCAAATTTTGAATGGGATCCTAAAGGGCTAGAAGGTACAATGGTGGCCAAAGAACCACTCCTTGGGAGTGAGACTCCTATTGAAAATCCATCACTAGTCTCACAAAACAAAAAACTTAGAAAGTTCAAACCCAATGTGAGAATGAAGAGTGAAATGGTGAATACTAACAAAAAGAAGAGCAAGGGAACACAATTGAATTGGACCAAACATCTTTCACCACATCTAGTGGAGCTAACAGCCAAGCAAGCTCCTTAAAGTGCCATGAAGGCCTAAGGGAAATTCCTGATTACTTCAAAAACTACACTAGGGGAGAAGAAACAATAGCAATGCCTAAGCTAGTGAGGGAATCAGATCTCACAAAAATAGAGAATATTGAGGATACCCCACTTTATGAAGGACTAGCCAAGACAACGAAACTAAATCTTTCCTTGGATGGAGAAGAAGAAAAGTCTGTATACATCGGTGAATTAAAAGCATTGCTGATGGAATATCAAGATTGCATGGCTTGGTCCTACAAAGAGATGAAAGGGATTTCCCCTAAAGTTGTAGTACATACCATATCAATAAGGGAAGGATCCAAACTGAAGGTATGAGGACCCTACAAGGCAAATCCCAAGTATGGCACCCATGTCTATGAGGAACTAGAAAAATTACTAGAGGTTGGTTTCATTTATGAGATTAAGCATACCGATTGTTGGGTGTCACCAATTGTGATTGTTCCTAAGAAAAATAAGAAGCACAGAATATGTGTGAATCTCAAGAACGTCAATGCAACAAAAATCATATATCACTATCCCCTACCATTGACTGAAATAGTTTTAGAAAGAGTAGTGGGGTCTGAAGTGTATAGCTTCTTAGATGGGTTCAACAGGTACAACCAAGTACAAATTGCACCTCAAGATCAATATAGGACAATGTTTGCCATAGAATGGGGCATTTTTGCATATAGAGTCATGCCATTTGGCTTATGCAATGCCCCATCTACTTTCCAAAGGGTCATGTACACCACATTTAAGGAATTACTCAACAAGTTCCTACAAGTCTTCCTCAAGGACTTGTGTGTACACTCATGAAAAAAGGATAACTTAAAATACCTTGAAGAAGTACTAAAAAAATGCAAGGAGTATGGAATCTCTTTGAATCCTCTAAAATGCCAATTCTTGCTCACAGATGCAGTAGTCTTGGGACACATAGTCTCTCAACATGGGATTGCAACTGACATGGACAAAATAAAGATCATCATGGAACTTCCCCCCCCACTAAATGCCAAGGCTGTCCAAGTCTTCATGGGCCATGCTGGATAGTATAGAAGGTTCATAATTAGGTATGCCATGATTGCACGACCCCTATATAAGCTCTAGTCAACTTCATTTAGACAGACGAATGCAAACAAGCTTTCAAAACCCTCAAGTGGAGATTGATCATAGTCCCTATTCTAATGGCACCAAATTGGGACATAGAATTTCATTACATACTGATGGTTCCAATTATGGAGTAGGGGGTGTGTTATGTCAACCTAGCAAATACAACAAAGACTACCTAGTATACTTTGCAAGTAGACAACTAAATGATGTAGAGGTGAATTACACCACAATAGAAAGAGAAGCCTTGACAACAATCTACAGCGTGAAGAAAGTTTTGACACTATCTATTGGCTACTGGCTTTATCTTCTACACAGATGATCAAGCCTTATTATATTTTGTGAATCGACCATGTACTACAGGCGGGATCATCGATGGCTTCTATTACTACAAGAATTCAATTTTAAAATCGTGGTGAGAAAAGGAGCTCCAAATTTCATTGCCGATCACATGTCACAATTAAGGACAGGAGAAGAGCTGGAAGGAATAGAAGATGACCTACCAGATGCCACATTATCTCAAATGGACACCGTGCTTGACAAGTGTGTAGACATCATTGGGTAGTTAATGGTAGGAAGACCACCTCTTGAAATGAAAGCAGTGGAATCTAGAAAACTAATTCTAAAAGTTGCACCCTATCAACTCATTGTAGGGTAACTATACAAGATGGGCAAGGACTAGGTTTTAAGGAGATGTGTAATGCCACATGAGATCATGCCAATCCTCAATGAAGCCCATGAAGGCATTGTGAGTGGACATTTCCAAGGGGAAGCAACAACAAGAAAAGTACTAGTGGCCAACACTTTGGGCATATGCTTATGAATATGTTAAAAGATATAATGTATGCTAATGAACTACTAAACCACAACACAAGGACTTCAATCCCCTAACAATAGTCGTTGCACAAAAACCATTTGAAAAATGGGGGATTGTTTTTGTGGGTCCCATCCATCTAGTAGCAGCAAAGGGAACATAGTCACGCTACATCATTATGGCCACTGATTACTTTACCAAATGGGTTGAAGCTAAAGCAATCATAAAAGCAGATGCCAGAAGCACAACAAGGTTCTTGTATGAGAATGTGATCACCCGATTCGGATGTCCCATTGAAATTG
The DNA here is from genome assembly GCF_047967505.1 of Dipteris shenzhenensis. Taxonomy (NCBI): domain Eukaryota; kingdom Viridiplantae; phylum Streptophyta; class Polypodiopsida; order Gleicheniales; family Dipteridaceae; genus Dipteris; species Dipteris shenzhenensis. The sequence goes on from NC_141602.1 coordinate 36,561,530, forward strand.
TCAGATAGAGGCACACATTTTGTCAATGAGGTCATCCAAGAACTCTATTTGACAAAATGTGTGCCTCTATCTGACATTTCAATGGGACATCCAAATCGGGTGATCACATTCATAGAAAGAGTACACCTTACTACCCCCAAGGGAATGGACAAGCCAAATCCACCAACAAAATATTATGCATTGTCCTCACCAAGGTAGTAGAACCAAAGCGTTCTGATTGGGCAAAGAAACTAAATGCAGCCTTATGGGCATACCGAACCACACTCAAAGTTTGTACAAGAAATACACTTTTTCAATTGGTATACAGCCTTGAAGTTGTGGTTCCACTAGAATTTGTAATACCCAGCCCACACATAGCAGTACAGGAACGTATGGGAGATCATGCATCCCTGAAAGAAAGACTCTACTAATTAAAGAAGCATATAGAGACCAGATTAGTTGCCTACCATGCCATGATAATAGGAAAACAAAGAAGGAAGGCATGGTTGACAGAAACCTCAAAGACAAAGACATCAAAGAAGGTGACCTGGTTTTGCTATACAATACCAAAGTCCAAAAGGGAAAACTCAAATTTCTAGGTCAAGGACCTTATACATTCAGAAAAATGAACCCCATGAGAGTGTTAGATATCAATGCTCCACTCTCATGTAACTATGCAGGAACTAGCTAACTCTACTTGTAAGCCCCCCACATGAGGAGAAGGCATTTGAGTAGCTCGGTTATCTGGTAGGTCCTGGTTTGGACACTAGATGGGGGCCATGTGTGGTCTGATGGCTGGACGGAGTTGGCACACTACCAACTAGGCTACATGCAAGTGTAGGAAGGCATCCCATGACTGACCGCATTGAGGGTAGATGGAGCATTTACCGAGGTAGCCCACTCTCAGGTTGCGGGGCTCGTTTGGAGTCCCAGATTATCTCGAATGGCTGTGGGCCAAACGGTGACCATAGGTAAGTTGCTCTATTTTGTGTACCGGTTCTATCGTGTGGTCAGTGGCCTATTTTGGGACCGACCCCCAGTCGATCGTTTTGGGCGGACTGGGTCGGTCACCCAATTGAGCCCAACTGAATACGACTGGTGGCTATATAAGAGCAAGCCTGTGAAGCCCATTTCATCACTGGCTGCAACAACCCTGATTCCTTAGCATCCAGCCTCTGTCCTCTAATCTGTGCGATCAGATGACTATGATTGGCATCACCATCACCAGCAAGAATCTAGCACGAAGGTGTATACGGATTCTCCCACCAAAGTACAATGGTCTTGTTACGGTGCTAAATACACAGAACAGAAATCCACCCCTCAACTTTGAGGATTTAGTGCGATGCTTTTGGAGCAGGAGATGCATCAAAAGACAAGGACTGGAGAAGATTCGGCTTTCTACACTGGATCAAAGAAAGATAAGGGTAAGGACTCTAGTAACCCATCTTCTTCTGATGATAAAAAGGGAAAGAAGAAGATCAAGTGCTTCTATTGCAACAAGGCAGGGCACAAGCAGAATAAGTGCCGAAAGAAGATTGCAGATGAGAAGAATGGAGTAAAGAAAGAGTCCAACAACAGCACGCAAGTAGCACCAGTAGAGCTGTTCGTAGCAACTGAGGAGATTTACACAGAGGCAGTTCATGTACTTGCGGATGAACCTTGGATCATTGACAGTGGTGCATCACGCCACATGACCAATCGGAAGGATTGGTATACCTCTCTACAATCGGAGGGAATGACATCCTGGTAGCAATCGGTAATGATGCAAAATGTCCAGCAAAAGAAAAAGGTACGATTGCTCTCAAGTCAGATGGAGTTGTCAAACAGTTGTCCGATGTTCTTTATGTGCCAGATATCAAGAGGAACTTGTTGTCTGTTTCTGCGATCACGGATCGGGACCTCAAAGTTCAATTCAATAAGAATGGTGCACAGATCCTGGATCTTCAAGGAAAGGTCGTTGGTAAAGGTACACGGCACAATAACATCTACAAACTCTCAGTTTTTAGTGCTCGAGCCGATGTGAAGAACACTACACTGTGGCATGAGAGGTTTGGTCATCTAAACCTTAGTTCTTTGAAGGAGATGCATAAAAGTGGAATGATTGCAGACCTACCAAAAATTTCAGATCTGCTCGATGTATGTGAAGCTTGCATGATGGGCAAGCAGCATCGGCAGCCCTTTCCTAAAGAGGCCAACAGTGCAAAGGCTCCTCTAGAGCTCATTCACACGGATCTTAGGGGAAAGATGGAGAAGCTTTGGGTGGTTCCTACTACTTCATGATGCTGATCGACGACTACAATAGAAGGATATGGATATACTTCCTGAAGACTAAAGACGAGGCTTTTAGTAAGTTCAAGGAATGGCATGTAATGGTCGAGAAAGAAACGAGGAAGCAGGTGAAGAAATTGAGATCAGACAGAGGTGGAGAGTTCACATCAACTGAATTCGAGAGTTACTGCAAAAGTCATGGGATCAAGAGGCAGAAACCCCCGCCACATACATCACTGCAAAATGGAGTAGCAGAATGCAAGATGGGCATCATCTATGAAATGGGCAGGAGTATGATGAAAGGGAAAGATTTGCCAAAGTCTTTCTGGGCTGAAGCATGTAACACTGTAGTTTACATTTTGATTCGTAGCTACACGAAAGCTGTGAACGGGATGACTCCAGTTGCAGGCCTTTTCTGGTAAGAAACCTTCAGCTGCACATTTTAGAGTTTTTGGATGTGACTGTTTTGTGCATGTCCTTGATGCTAATAGGACCAAATGGGAACCGAAGAGCTGCAAGTGTATTTTCTTGGGCTACAGTGAAGCGGCGAAGGGTTACCATCTCTATAACCCTGTTACCAAGAAGGTAATAGTTAGTCACGATGTGGTCTTCTCAGAACAGCCGCATCAATTGGAGGAGGATGCTTCCTTCCTAGACAACCAGGACCAGGATATCCATCCAGTACCACCACCAACAGTAGACCAAACTCCTGAGGTTTAGTGAAAGAGAGAGGGAAGGAGGGGGAGGGGGAGAGAGAGAGAGAGAGAGAGAGAGAGAGAGAGAGAGAGAGAGAGTGACTTGCAAAGAAAGAGAAAGAGAGAAATAGAAAAAGAAAGAATAGAAGACATAAATTTGGAGGCTCTTTAAGAGTAGAAAGAGCTAATTTTAATCGTATGGTACAGGGGCAGAAACTATGGAAGTAGAAAATGATAGATACAGAAGTAGTTTACAATCTGTTGTATTGAAGAATGTTCAGGATGAGCATGGGGAATGGATTCCTCAGCTCTATTGGAAATATTCTTATATCATAATACAACCCACTAATCGTGGGTGCTACAAAGTGGGTCGAAAGGATGCAATGGACATCTCCAAACATTGGAAGGGAAGGATCTCAGATTTTGAAATTTTTCCTGGCAGTAACATAGTGACACAAGTATAAATTCAGCATGTCTTTACCCATGCAAACATATATGTGCATCCGAATGAAGGACTTCCATATTGAAGGCCCAATTGTAAGTTTTTCAAAGTGTACTAGTACTTCATTTGCTTTTTAGAGTATTTGCATTTATTTGGGGACGTTGAGTGCTTGGGAGGATTCAAGATAAAGAAGATGAAGAAGAGCTTGCAGAACCACAATGGCAAAAGCCATTCCCGAAGTGGGTAAAGCAGCTTTTGGATGGCAGAGAACCTCTAGCCATTGAGGAGGAACCATCTAAACACCGCCGGTCCAAGAGATTAGAGGAGCAAAGAAGAGTGCAGGAACACTTGGTCAACTATGCTTTGATGACAGAAGTGATCCGTGTTGATGAACCCAAGTGTCTTGAAGAGGCATAGGGTGATGATAGGTGGGTGGAGGCTATGTAGTCGGAGTATGGCTCCATAATGAAGAACAACACTTGGGACCTTGTGGATCGTCCACCAAAACGCAAGATAATCGGCACCAAGTGGGTGTACAAGACCAAGTACAAGTCCGACGGCATGGATAAGTACAAGGCTTGGCTCGTGGCAAAAGGATTTGCACAGGCACATGGTTTGGATTATAAGGATACTTTTGCGCCCATAGCTTGACTGACCACAATTCGTAGTGTTTTGGCTTTAGCTACCCAGGGAAGTTGGCCCGTGTTTCAGATGGATGTAAAATCCACCTTTCTGAATGGGGATCTCAAGGAGGAGGTATACGTGGAACAACCACCAGGTTTTATGATCCCCGGTTCAGAAGGTAAAGTTTGTAAACTAAAGAAGGCACTTTATGGGTTGAAACAGGCCCCACGAGCATGGTACCAGTGAATTGATGCCTACTTTCTGCAAAACAGGTTTAGGAGGAGCCCATCAGATGCAAATTTGTATATCTTTAGAGAAGGAGGCAGGTGTATGATCATGGTCCTTTATGTGGACAACCTTGTCATAACAAGGAACCATGAAGAGAAGATCTCGTAGACAAAGCATTTGCTAGGAAGAGAGTTTGAAATGACAGACCTTGGACTGATGCATTTCTGTTTGGGGATTGAAGTTTGGCAAGAGCCGAAACAGATAGTCATTTCACAGCTGAAAGCTAAAGTATGCTGGAGAGATACTGAAGGCATTTGGCATGGCTGAGTGCAAGATAGTTGGTACCCCTATGGAGGTTGACATGAAGCTCTCAAACGAGGATTCATCACCACTGGTGGATGAAGCGAAGTGCAAAAGGCTTGTGGGTAGTTTGATTTACTTGTGCAACACACGGTCGGACATCAGCTTTGCGACTGGTGTACTAAGCAGGTTTTCCAATAAGCCCCGAGAGAACCATTGGAGGGCAGGGATGTGGGTGCTGAAATACATCAAAGGCACACTTGATTATGGCATCACCTATACCAAGGGCAACATCTTGACCGGATTCTATGACTCGGATTGGGCAGGAGACGTGGACAGCAGGAGATCAGTGATAGGTTACTGTTTCTCACTTGGATCTGGAGCTGTGTCATGGGTCAGCAAGAAGCAACCCAGAGTTGCTCTTTCTTCTACCGAGGCAGAGTACAAATCAGCATGCTTTGCTTCTTGCAAGGCAGTGTGGTTGAGGAGGATTCTAGGGGACATGGGTGCAGTGCAGAACAAGCCTACGCAGTTATCATGTGACAATTAGAGTTGCATGGTGATTGCAAAGAACCCTGTGTTCCATGCTCGCACAAAACACATTGAGATTCAATATCACTTTGTACGCGAGCTCATCATGGATGGAGAGGTCAACTTGGTGTACTATTCAACTACAGAGAATGCTACGGACATCTTCACAAAGGCTCTTGGAAGAGACTTGCTGGAGAGGCATCTTCATCGACTTGGCATTGGACCAAAAAAGTAAGTTCACTTGCGGGTGGACATTGAGGGGGGGTGTTAGATATCAATGCTCCACTCTTATGTAATTACGTAGGAACTAGCTAACTCTACTTGTAAGACTCCCATATGAGGAGAAGGCATTTAGTAGCTTGGTTATCCAGTAGGTCCTGGTTTGGACACCAGATGGGGGCCATGTGTGGCCTGATGGCAGGACGGAGTTGGCACACTGCCAAGTAGGCTACATGCAAGTGTGGGAAGGCATCCCATGACTGACCACATTGAGGGTAGATGGAGCATTTCTTGAGGCAGTCCACTCTCAGGTTGCGAGGCCCATTTGGAGTCCTAGATGATCCCGGATGGCTATGGGCCAAACGGTGACCATAGGTCAATTGCTCTATTTTGCGCACCGGTTCTATCGTGTGGTTAGTGGCCTATTTCGGGACCGATCCCTAGTCGACCATTTTGGGCGGACTGGGTCAGTCACCCAATTGAGCCCAACCGAATACGGGTAGTGGCTATATAAGAGCAAGCCCATGAAGCCCATGTCATCATTGGCTACAGCAACCCTGATTCCTTAGCATCCAGCCTCCATCCTCTACTGTTTCCAGCTTCCCATTGAAGCTTCTTTCACAGGAGCGCACGGTTGGGAGGCAGCGCCATCTATTGTATTAGTTCTACAGTAATCAAATTTTTGATTCTCCATACTATTTGTGTTCTCTCTTGCATACGAGATCCTGTTATCTATTGAGCATAGACGTTGTATTGTTTTCTTATAGAGAGCTGTGTTGCTAGAAACATTGTATGTAGTCCAATTCACACAACAATAATAGCCTTTAGAAGCTGACTGAAGTACTACTACATCAACATGCAAGCCATCCTTTACAATAATGAAGATTTGGCGGCCCCAAGTCTTCCATAGTTAGGACTAGATTGTATCACGAGCACTCACTAGCATATGTACAACTTTGCACAAATAGGTAGTTTCAATCGATTTCAACCTAGGGCTCAAAGGTGATGACTTAGTCCTAGCTGCCCTATGATTCCCTTAGCAAATTAAGCATATAGGAGGAATGCCCACCTCACTAGCCATGTGTAGCACACCCAGACATTTCGAGTCCCACGAATAAATTGCACGAATAAAAGACCCAAGAGATACTTGCTTGATCCACACACATGGCACCCTCATCACAAAAAAGAGTAAAATGCATTATCCACTCACAAAAGAAAGAGGAACTCTTAGCACATGGCACTATATTGGCACTGTCAAATTGGGACCTAATTCATGTGTGAAATGCTAGGTGAAGACAATCCAATAAGATGGAAAAAAGGCCTATGATGGAGGTCAGCACCAGAACAACCATGGCTAGTGGTTCTAGACAATGATATTGATGAACAAATAAATGCAACATGCCAAGAAGATATGCCACTGAACCTAAGGACTGTAGAGTCAGGAGAAATCGAGGTAGAGCAATTGACTATGCAGGATGCAGGTGCAAAAAACCTTGATGGCCAAACCAACAAAGATCTAGCAACATATGAAACAATACAACTTGTATGGCCACGAGTCTCAACATTTGCCATGTCACCCAATGCATACATCTTCTTGCAGTCAAAGGGTCTAGGAAGCTTTTTTCATGAGAAGCTAAAATCCTTCTTACCAACACCTGCTATGACAGAATACATTTGTCAATTCATAACATCATCTAAAAGTAGAGAGTTGGAGAAAGATAAGTACGGCACTGTAGCATATAATGAAAAGCTATTACAGATCTACCTCAGTAGATCCACTATGTAGGAAGCTTTCCTATTCTGAGAGGCATAAGAAGAATATCCAAAGAAACATTTGGATGCAATATTCTCTAAGATTTAGAATTTATTCCCACCTAACACAAAGTGAAAAAGCAGGGGAATATGCCATGATATGATTTTGGATCCTATATGCAAAGAGGCAGCTAAGTTTTTGGTTGACATTTTCAATCATACAGGAGAGAAAAATTACATGTCAGTAAAAACTCTTACACTCCTTTGTAGAGAAAAACTACAAGACTGGCCTCCACACATATCCTTGCTGCTAACCAATTATGTATCCACTACACATAATGGCAAATGCTACATTGCCCATCTATTGGCCATTATAATTGGGTTTTCAATAAAGAAAGAGGAAGAGTCTAGACCTCTCTCAACTGAAGATGTAGAGGACTTTGAAACATTGATATTATTACCAAAATGGGAATTAGAGCTCCACCTACTCTCAATGCAGATTACATGGATGGGCCACAATCCAAATATATTCCAAAGAATGACAATGTGGAACTCTGCCAAAGAATCCTACAACTTAGTTCAGTATTGCTACTGCAACAGAAGGACTCAAGCATGGAAAACCAAGAGGAGACCATGCCACATAATGAATTTGCAAGTAAGCCAAATAGCATGCCTCTTCAAGAATCACAAGCTACCAACGTTGATGATGACTCCATGTCTCTAGAGTCACAACTGCTATTCAAGAAATAGATAAAAAATCCACATGGGCACATGGGATTAAACTATACGTCCAATACAAGCAAGGCCATAGCACATTCCAAATCATATAGTATCACAATTAATACTTACAACAATGGTCACAATTATTTGCTACCATGATGTCAGATGAGGAGGAAAGGGAAATGGAAAGGTAGATATTGCCATCACTCCAAACCAAGTTGCAAAGTGCCAAGACTGAAATTCATAAGCTTAAGGAAAGCATGGCAGAGAAAATGCAGCATCTAATCCTTGCACAAAATGCTCTAGCAAAAAGTAGAAAGGATGCCCTACAAAATGCTGGCATACACCTCAACACTGGGTAAGAATAACGAAAAGTGCATAGAGTGGCAAAATCAAAAGGCAATAATTTCTTTTTTTTTTTGGGGGGCAAGAAAAAAAGTTCCTCAAATACAAAAGGTCCCTCTCAAGAGAGGAATAGATAGACTATAGCCAAGATAGCTCCTGATTAGAGGAAAAAAACAAAAAAAGCTACTTCTAGTGACTTGGCAGCATCCACACAGCATCATGATAGAAGAATAAGGTGTACATTTTGATTGTAGGTTCATCTTTGACAGGGAAAAGGGAGGGTAAGAGCTCCGCTTGAAGGTCCACACTGGAGTTTGTGCATCTCCCGGCATCTTTGATATGGTCCTCCAATTCAACCTACAATTGTGAAATCTATTCATTAAAGTAACTATGGAATTCTTGATCTAGTAGGAATTTGGCCTGGACCATAGAAGGTAGTGATCAGTTATTTAGTAAGAAAATACCTTCCATACCAATTCAAAAATAACTGATCAACATGCATGACCTCATCATTAAATTGATAAGCATTTTTGACAATCCAAATAAACCATAAAGCATGTGCTCTGATGTACACCCATGTGGCATAAGGTAGCTTGAGTGCATCCCCCAAAAGAAGTGACTTCCAGTTGATTGGTTCCCCTAGCATTAACTAAACAACCTTCCAGACTTTTCTTTCCCTAGGGCATGAGATAAAAAGATTGAATATGTCTTCTTTGAGTCCAAAACAGGATTTATAGGTGCCATCTCCCTTACCAATCCTGAGGCTTCTGCAATTAGTCTAGATAGCTTTATGCAAAATTAGCCACAAAAGAGTAGACATTTTCTCTAGTACCCTTCTATCCTTGATCAATGAGAACCTGATATCCCATTTCCTTTCAACATCATCAAGATTCCATCTAGCATTGAGTGAGGAAACAACCTTCAATGCCCTTAGAAGGAGTAGGTATAGGTAAGAAAGATGAATTGCCAACCTAGCTGAACTCTCTAGTGAAGTTTAAGACCTTGCCCCCTTTCCAAGTAATGTCTCTCTCCCACAATTGTAATCTTCTCATAACCAGCTCTTGATCTGCATTATTGAGTCTATTTTTTCTTCTTGCCATGTCTTCCATTTAAAGTTGGTTTTGTCCCACAAATCTCCCCAGTTGATTAGCCCCTTCTTTGAGAGTTGCCATGCTTTTAAAATTTCTCATCACTTAATTGCTATTTGGTAAAGAAAGTAGACACCCAGATTGAGTCCAGAGTCATGAAACTCCCTTTATCAAAGAGAACAATGTGACTCTTGGTCTGTTCAAAGCTCCCCAATAAGGTTTTTCAAAGTTGACTCCCCTTAGTCATGCAGGGATCTGGATTTCCAATAGTAGAGAGGAGAGGAAAATCCTCCACCTAGGGGCCCTATAGGGTTTGACAGCCTTAAAGCTTCTAAGTAGGAGGTTAGCCCATTCACTATCAAGAGAGGGGATGGCTTTTATTATCCACGTGGCTACAAGTTTGTATGCTAATAGCTATATATTAATAACTCCCAACCCTCCTTCCTTTCTGAGTCTAGTACAAAAGGACCATTTGACCTTTGATATTCTCCTTCTTGTGTCACTCCCCCCCCATAGGAAGGATCTGCAGACTCTGATGAAATTTCCTAATTCTGTTTTAGAGGGGCACCAATAGGAGAGATGAAAAATAGCTATTGGGTATATGCAACAACTCTCCTCCCTACTAGATTTGCCTGTAAACGTTTGAGTCTATCTTTGTTTTTTTTAAATCTATCTAGAAACCACTCCCATCTGTCTTTCATTTTAACTTTGAAGCCCATAGGAATACCCAACAGCCTAAAGCCTTGACCTTGTGGAATTTTTTTGCAGCCCATCTGTTCTAGAAGTTTTTGAGAGCCACCTGTTAGCAAGGCATAACCTGTATTTGTGTGTTTATTTTATAACCAGATGCCAAACAAAAAATGTCCATACAATCCATAGCCCTTCAATGTCTGCATCTGTATTTTTGATGGTGAGAGTGGTGACATTTGTAAATTGTTGATTCACTAGATGCTTTCCTGAGAGGAGCTCAATACCTTTGATTTCACCACTTGACACTTGATATTTTATTAACCACTTCAAAGCATTAGCATCTATGGCAAATAAGAGAGGGGCCAAAGGTCACCCTTGTCTTATTAATGTCTTTAGCATGAAGCTTTGAGACATTTCTCCATTCACAAAAACCTTTACTAATGCATTGAAGAGCAGTAGGGCAACAAAGGAAGTGAACTTGGTTCCAAGCCTCAAACTGTTAAGGGATTGCAGAAGAAAACCCCAATTAAGCCTGTCATAGGCTTTGTCAAAGTCAACCTTTATTAGACAAACCTCTTGATTACTCTCCTCAGGATGTGTGCAACCTTCCCATAGATTAATAATTGCCTCCAAAAGATGCCTGTTTTTTATAAAGCCTTTCTGTTCCTGGAGAATCTAATTATCCATTTTACATCTCAATCTCAATGCAAGAGCTTTGGCATAGATCTTGTAAGAACAGTTTAATATGGTTAGGGGTCTCCAATTTTTTAAAACTGTTCTATCACAATCTTTTGGGATGAGTTTTATAACACCTCCATTTAAGTGGTTGGGTAAAGAGCCATATTTAGCACTCTCTCTCCAAACTGCCATTAGAGAAGGGCCCACTGTGTCTTAGAAAAACTTGTAAAACTCTACTGGAAGCCCATCCTCCCCTGGAGTTTTGCCATTAGCCATAGAGTAGGCTGTCTCTTTAAGTCCTTGTAGAGAAGGGTCATTTTCTAGTTCCATCCTATCCAAGCTAGAAACTTTACATTGCTTGACTATTTGGCATCTATCTCTAGTCTCTAGTACTTTATCATCAATTGTGTCAACTGTACTTAGTAAGTTCTTGAAATGATCGCTGACAATAATCTCAACATTTTCGTCTTCTGTACTAGCTATCTTACCATCTTCCTTCTACAAAAAAGGGATTTCCTCTTTTCTCTTTTTTTTGATCCTCGTGAAATTTTCCTTAGTTGGTCTATCAACTTTTCCTACCCATAATTCCCTAAAATATATCTTGGCATTATGAATCTTGATCTGCTCTTGGATTTTGATTTCCTTTCTTTTTTCCAGAAGTTGTTGCTGAGCATTGATGTCATTCATTCTTGCTCTTTGTTCAAGTAGTTCTAGCTCTTGTTCAACTTATCCATTCTCCTTGCCCTGATAGCAACCCTACACTTTTGGGCCTCTTTTACAATTGTTTACACACTTGCTACAACATCTTGCCATCCCTGAGAACAAGATTCTGCTGCAAAGAAAGCAAGATTCCATCTCTCAATAATCTATTTCTGCATAGTCTGGAGCTTGAAAAGAGAGGGGTTTGCTTTAAACCAGGAGTTGCCTTTTTTTCCATTTCCCAAGTAATCCAACATAGCACTGGCTTGTGATTTGAAAGAGTGAGAGAGGAGCGAGTTCTTTGTTTGACTTCCAAAGCATGATCTACCAAAGATTGAGCAATGTAAACTCTATCCAAAACCTAGCTCCTCTTGTTACATTACCTATCTGTCTATTGCACCAGGTGTAAATGCTAGGTAAACCTATGCTAGATTGAAGGTTTTCCTTGAGGTCATCCCAAACTTGAAGTTCAGGGCCTCTAAGTATAGAACCTTTTTGTACCCATTTGTCCTTTGAGCTCTCAACCATATTAAAATCCCCTAGAATAACACAATCACTACCCAAGTTCATCATTGAATCCCATGTGTCTCTTTTATCCATTGATTCAGTTGGGGCATACATGGGGCATACACTGAAATTATGGTAAAAGAATTCTTTTCACCTTGCATTCCAAAGCTAGCCAACTGTGGTTTAAATCCTGATGGCAGTTAAGGACACAATATTTGTAGTGGGATAGTATTCCAATTATAGTGCCTCCTCTGCCTTCATCATGATCTGTATAAAACCATACCCTTCTGCTTATTATCAATATTTTTGAGTTTGTTTTCTAAAATGTCATTGGTGAGTTTAATTTCTTGCAAGACAAGAAAAGTTGGAGAAAGAGAGTTTTCTCTCAGCCAATTGGCCAACTCCTGACTCACTCCTGACCTCTCCATGGGTTAGTCAATCCACAAACATTGAGTGTGAGGAATGAGTATGGGCTACTTACCATTCTTACTTTTCCCCTTTTTTTCCTTGGGAGCAGGGATTTCGGGGGAGGGGGGCACTTTGACCTAAGATATTCTTATCTTGTTCCAAACAATGGCTTGAGGTTTGATAGGGGCTTCAGTAACCTTTTCCTATTTTTGAGCCAAAGGAAGTTTTTCCTCTGATTCCCCTACCTCAAATTCACTCATGCTAGCATCTTCTTGGTTGACATCCTCTTCAAACTCCTTAGACCAACCAGGTTTAACCTCAACCTCTTCCATCTTAGCATCTTGAATCCATTGCTCAGTTTCTTGAACTAATAGTGCCCCACATGCATTGTTTTTGGCCAAGGGAAATGTGACTCTTTCCTTCACTGGGTGAACATCTACTCCTTTGCGTCCTTGTCCAACCCATTGCCAGTCGTTGTATCTGCACTCTTCTCTTGAGTTTGATTTTTCTATTTGCCTTTAACAGTCCATTTGGGCTTGGGGGGTTGGTTGGCCTATTGTTGAGTTGGTTCTTGAGGTTGCTTAGGCCTGTTCCTTTTCAAAGAAAAACTTTCCACTGTACGGGTTGAAAACCCACATTAAAAAAAAGAATTGAGAAGGTTCTTATAGACGAGAGGCTATTCCATGAACACACTCCCATTCCTGTTAACAATTACCAGGGTATCTGGGAGTTCTTCAGCAACATCTAGCCTGACACAAACTTGAGGATGTCCTCTAGGATTAATAAACTGTTCTTTCTCTACATCAATGACCTGACCTAAGATTCTATAGATGTTAGGAGCTTGATTTACTAGAGAAAAAGGAAGGTTAGATTTTTGGAGGCAATACTTTCCAGACATAAAGTCAAGAGGAGGATGGGACCTCTCCGAAATTTCAATGAGTATCTGCTAAGCACAAATCACTTCAGACATCAGCAACAAATTGGAGACACAGCCTGCTTGGTGTCAACCAAAGCTGCTTAATGAAAAGTACCTCCTTGAGTACTTAGAAGCTCCATCTTCCTTTCACACGCATCCCACATTGGATGTGGTACCTCATCGCTACCGGAGGGATACCGATCATCATGATCCAGATAGTGTAGATGCTCCTCGCATGGCCGTTAATCAATAGAAACTCCAAGATCAAATGGACAAGCCAGGAAACACTCATTAGAGGCTTGGACAAACATGCATCAATCATGCAAGGAAGTTATGACAAAACACTCAAGGAAAGTGCAAAATACAATGAAGCCTTAGCAGAATCCTGGAAGTGTCCCTCGCCATCGATGACCATTTACCCAACCTTAGCTTCCATCCAAATTAGCAGGATAGAGGCTTAAACAACAAGTCACCTCTTTCAAAGAGCCATATCTCTTCAAGGGCGTTATGTGTGTTTGTTTGAAGAAATGGTTGACACTGGCTTCTTAAAAATTGATCAAGCATCTAGATGTTCGTGATTACAAGAAAAAGATCAAGCTTGCTCCATCTATCACCGATGCCATATTTATGATACTCATTGGGTAAAGACAACTGAAGCACAACATCATCTGTAGACTCAACCATAACCCAAGGATGGGTAATCAAATCTGTTCAGGGGATTCGTTAACCCTGTGGCAACAAGGGCCAAAAGTGCAGTCTAGGACAACAACGATGAGAGCATTGTGTGTGTAGAGTAGCGGCAAAGCTCCGCTTGTAATATCTTGAGCCTAAAAGATGGTATGATGAATATTAAAGGATGAGGATAGCCAAAATACTCTCTAGAAAAGATCCAATACTACTTGCAAAATCAGGATCTAGAGAGAGAAATATTAAATCTAGAGAGAGAATGACAATTCAGAGAGAGAAAGACTAAAAGCCCACACTTTTGGAGGTCCCCCCTCTTTGTGTAGATACCCAAAAGGTCCCCGCACTTTTTATAGATACCCAAAAAGTCCCCCCACTTTGTATAGAGACTCAACGGTCCCCCCACTTTGTGTAGAGACCTAAAGCTCACTACTATGTTCATATGATTGATCTCCATTGCGTCCATGCTCTCTTACACTATTGTGTTCTAGCATGCCCTTACCCTTGCACTCCCTACCCTTGTACTCCCTCCTCCTCCTCCTCCTCCATATCCTCCTCCCTCCTCCTCCCTCGTCCCTCTTCCTCCACCCTCCTCCTCCTCCTCCCTCTTCCTCCCTCCTCCTCCTCCCCCCTCCTCCTCCCTTCTCCCTCTTCCTCATCCCCGAGTCCCCCCCCTCCTTCTCCTCCTCCTCCTCCTCCTCCATATCCTCCTCCCTCCTCCCTCTTCCTCCACCCTCCTCCTCCTCCCTCCTCCTCCCTCTTCCTCCCTCTTCCTCCCTCCTCCTCCTCCCCCCTCCTCCTCCCTTCTCCCTCTTCCTCCTCCCCCTCCTCCCCCCTCCTTCTCCTCCTCCTCCTCCATATCCTCCTCCCTCCTCCCTCTTCCTCCACCCTCATCCTCCTCCCTCCTCCTCCCTCTTCCTCCCTCCTCCCTCTTCCTCCCTCCTCCTCCCTTCTCCCTCTTCCTCCACCCTCCACCCTCTCCCTCCTCCTCCTCCACCCTCCTCCTCCTCCCTCCTCCTTCCTCCTCCCTATTCCTTCTCCTTCCTTGTCCCTCCTCAACCCTTACCCCTCGAATCCATGAAAGAGACTAGCTCTCCACTTTTCAACCTTAGACTCCTCCTAAACCCTCCAACCCCCTCTAAACCCTAGAACTTCTAGATAGCTTTCTCAAACTTGTCCCCTTTTTGAACCTTGAAATACCCTTCTAAACCCTTGCACTCCCATGGAGGCGAGAGCCTCCATCAATTGTTATGATCAAGCCCTCTTCCTCGCCCACAGAGATCTGCTTTCCATGCTTTAGCCTACACCTCTCACTGGAACATGACCGGAGGACCTATGCTACACTTGTGAACACCTATGCTACAACAAGCAATGACATGACTATAGGTGACCCTAGCACCCTCAGAAACTCCACTTGGGAGAAATAGTGACAACATAGATGATAAGCTACTAGGTAAGAACCATTTTAAGGATCTTGAGATACATATGATAGGCCCAGAGTCTAGTGTCAATAAGATGTTATAATAAAATTCAAAAGAGAAAGTTAACCCAACTCCAAAGGATAGGCTATGAGCATAAGTAAAGTGACAATAAACCCAACAAGTACTTGCTCAAGAGATGATTCAAAAAGTCAAATATCTCTAGGAGATGAGGAAAATCATCTAGCAAGCATAAGCCTATGCAAAAGGTTATGTAAACCAAATCATTGAAGGAAGTGATTAAGTCTACTCAAAGGTTTCACAGATTCTAAATCGTTAAAAGAAGCCTCATGATTACCATTTTTTAGGATGGAGACTCTTCTTAAGGAAGGAGTAATGTGATGACACTGGTAATTCTAGAGAGGAGTCAAGGAGAGCTTGACTACAAATGGACATGTAAAGAATATGGAGCTACTATAGCTAGGATGGAGGACACAAAGTGGGGAGCACAATAAAAGGGTGATGGACTTAAGATGTCCATAAGTAAAAACTTAGTATAAGCTATCCAAAGATAGCATGGGATACTATAAGTGATAATGGGAAGCTCTGAGTCGTCCTGTCCCTGCTAATCTTACACTATTTTATCAAATGTTTTGGAAAAGGCTTGTGATGTGTGGATCACATGTGAAATCCCTCAATCTATGAATTGATCCAAAGCCAATATGTTGAAACAAAATTTGATAACTTATTTCATCCATGTTTGGAATTGTAAATGAAATACTTGATCCCCAAACTAGAATTCAATAGTCCATGTTTGAAATTATAAATGAAATACTTGACCCAATACGTTTAAACAAAATTTGATATGTTTTTTTCATCCATGTTTGGAATTGTAAATGAAATACTTGATCCAAACTAGAATTTAATAGTCCACACAGCACAATCCAAATTTGTAAGGTACACTTATTTACTCTTGCTAAGTTGCATGTATTTGAATTGACTATTAGGAAAAATAAAATGTTATGTGTTAATTAAAGTCCAATTTCACTATCATACTATGCCTTGCAGATGCTTGTGACCCTAGCAATTGGGACCACTCTTTAAGGGGCATCTCTACAGTAGGTAGAGCAATTGGGTGGCAAGTCACCCAAAATGTCAATCTATGATAAGGCCTGCCATGAATTCGATCTAGTAGTATAACGGACAAAACACAAGGCTAGTGAGCAAATTTCAAGGCTAAGCCCCAAGCACTTATTGGAATGATTTGAGCACTTCCCACACTGAGTATGGATACATTACCAGTATATTATGCGGGGTTACTTCACTTGATGAAGAAAATAATGGGCTCCAATTATTGAACCAGAGTCTATGTGGCATGATCTTCTTGACATCTATCAGATCCCTTAATCACTAAATGGGTAGGGCCGGCCTCCTTCAAAATTATAGAGGTACAGATTCAAACATAAAGAATTGGGCTAGTGAATGGGGAAAATGTTTCGGTGAGTAGACCTAGGCAAGCGGTCACCATTTTAGGTGAGCGGTCACAAATATACTTTTAAAAGGTTAACTCAAAATATATGATATGAAATATCTTTATTTAGTTAAAACAAAATTTCCCTCCTAAATTTTTGTATTTGTTTGAAATGCAAACTAGTCCATAGGGAATTAGAATCAATGATGTGGAAATAATTCATTGATTTGAAATTTACCCACCTAGGTAGATGAATGGCTTAGCATTTTGTTATATTACTTTCCCTTAATGGCAATGTGCTTCCTATGTATCAAAGAAAGATCTTGTTCATGATTTTGGAAAAGATACTTTCCAAATGGGTTGAAAAGGTAATAAATTTAGGCATCACTTGTGTCCCTGATTTCTTACTCGAATTTAAGTTTTGATTCTTGTCAACATTCAAGAGACTTATTGTAGACAAATCTTGTGAATAGTCATAGGTTTGCACTACTAGTGATCCCAAGATAAGAATCTCTAAAGTTATTTCAAGCTATACTATTAAAGTGTGTCCATAATATACAAGGAATGCAAGAATGTAGCATTTTTCATACTCACTATATAGGGCCCTATAAATTTTTTTTAAAGATGAGGTGTTTGGTAATGATGGAAAAAATATTATAGCATAAAATGTAGAGCATTAGTAGATAAATGGGGTCTCAAAAGGGCCTCCAATCAGTGTTTCCTAATTTCATGGATTTTTTTCGATGCTCCAAGACCACTAATTTCCAAAGGCTAATCATCTATAAGAAGACCTTGAGTCTCAAATATAGATCAAGGGAGACCATTGAGAAGCCTTAGAATTTCTTAGAGCCATGAAATAGGAAGATGTCGCCATAGGAAGAAAGCAAATACATAGTTATGAAAGAAAACGTTAGCTTTAGATTTTCACTTTACATCTACACCATATCTTCATGAGAGGGGCTATAGTATAGCCAAAAAGAACTCATACTCTTACAAGATTCATTGAACCCCAAAATAATTTGCAATGACAAGGGGAGAGGCACATCAAGAAAAGGTTCAATATATATTAGTGAGAGAGAGAGAGAGAGAGAGAGAGAGAGAGAGAGAGATCCATTTCAATAATTTTCAAAGTTTTACTTATTTTTGAATAGAGCTTCATGATCCTTCCCAACTGAGATGTTAATATCATGACAATATCCTTCCCATATATTCTGATACTATGATCTCACAATAATATAATTTGTACCATACTCTATATTTCATACATAATAGAAGAAATAAGAAATCAATTTAAAGAATCATTAAAAAAAACATTAGAAAATATAATAATTTAAATAAAAATCGTACAAAAACAATCCTCTTATTTTTTATGCACTATCCAATTTTTCTCAAATAAATAAATTAATAAATGAAATAAATAAATAAATAAAAACTTGCAAAAACAATGCTCTTGTATATTATGCATAATTTATGTAGTCGTAGATGTGGATGTTTTAAAAAAATCATCTGCGTTATCTCCTTTTGTGTAATTCTCCATTTGAGTTATCTCCTTTTACTTCATCCTTGGAAAACATCCTTAAAAGCTCTTCTATGTGCCCCACATAGTACTCTCGTATTCTACTTCCTCCTTGGTAAGTATCCTTTAAATCTCTTGTAAATGCCCCACATAGTATTCATATTTCTTCATGTGCTTCTTGGTCCTCTTCATTAACATATGGGTGCATGTGTGCCTATGAAGAAGTTTGACTCCCAGACTTGCAAGAAGAATGATTAGAAAAGGTCTGTGGAGGTGGAGCAACATGTGGTTTGTATCAACCAAAATATTGCAAGGTCCAACTACTACTGACTTTTGGGGATTTTTATTTCACAATTTTCTTAATTGCATGGAAGTCAAGCCTCAAAGTGTGCATAACAATAGGAAAGCCTTGTCAACGTACCATTTTAAATACTCTTCTCCCCACATGCCAACCTCACATAAATGAAGAAAGTTTTGCTAAATCAAGCTAAACAAAGCTGCCCTACTAATGACCTCATACGTGTCAGGGCCATGCTCACCACCGCATCCATAGCTTCTACCATTGACTTTAAGATAACGTGATATTCCTCTGGAGTCCATAAGGAAGTTGTGTCAATCCATGGAGACTTTGTCCATTTTGTTGAAAGGGATTCTCAAAAGAATCTTGCATCCAAGTCTTTGTGGAAGCCAAGAAGTCCTCCCACATGAATCTTTCTTTTTCGTTATGATAGCCCAAGAGAGGTGTTTTGCAACAAGCTTCAAGAAGTACATTCTTCAACCAATATAATCATATATCTCCTTTCGTAATTGGTTCAACATTTGTACTTGTTGGAAAATTCCCATTTTTGTCCCATAGAACCTCCTTCCTAAAAATTTCAGGGGACTCATCCTTTGTCAGATCCCCAACTACCCCTAATAGATACTTTCCAATGTCAAGCTATTTACCCATCCAAACTTGGAAGAAATATTTAGAAGAGAAAAGAACAACGCTTCAAACCTCCATCTCTTTGGTTACCATAATACAAAATTATTTCAAAGTGATCAAAATTTGCTGCTCCTTAGTTGTTAGACACCACTTTTGAAGGTTGTGAGCCTCATCAATAATCAAATTTGGAAATTTGGCTTCCAATCCGTAATTGTGTTTTTTGATAAAACACGCCAATTGAAAAATAGCCCTTCCTAACATGTTGATAAGCTTCATCATATCTATATCTTGAACATTTTCCACTTCCCTCACATAGTTTTGATCATAATTAACAAAACTTATGTTGGGTATGTTAATGAAATTTGTTTAAAACATATAAATCGTTTTGAAGAAGATTTGATGATATGCGTAGATATTATAAATTATACCATTCTAACCTAGCTAGGTGTCCTTTACTCCATAGATCCGAACAAAGAATTATGATAAGTGCACATGTAAGTATCACTAGCTACTACACCAATGTGTGTGAAATACCAACATACGTGTATAGAGCATGATGTTGTGAATGATCATAGTGCAGAGAAATACTTACTCAAGAGAGAGCAGAGCTGTGGAAAAAGGAAACTTGCCATCCCATGCCTATTTCCATAGGTAGATTACCACATCTATAACCATCCAATTATGTTGGGAGGGGACAAGAGATTGGATGGTTGCTTTGTCTCAAGGTCTAGCTTACTTCTTACATTGTTTTTTGAAGACATATTAATGACATGGTCTTGAATTTCTGAATACATATTAATGATCTAAGAATGTTTTATCTCATTTACATGGACATCAATTAGGCAAAGAGAGGAGATAGGGTAGGACAATAGCAACCATAGAATGATGCTCATGGACGAGGGCAAAATCTTGCAAAACTGCAAGATTTTGTTACAATGTTAGGTCATCAGAAGTGGATGTGCAACATTTGCAACCGAGAGTTCATACAATCTTCCATTTTATGGGCGATGAAGGAAAACAAATAAAGAGATGTGAGGGAGAAAGTGCTAAATCTATTGCTACCATCCTGCAAGGCATTACCCATGCAGAGAGTAGTATAGCCCGTGTAGAGCCTAAAGTTGTAAATTGATAGTTTAACATGTGCAACTATGCCAATGTAATGTGACAATGATTTGGAGTATGGGAATTGCAAATTAATTGTTGATTTTGTACATGCCTTGTTGTGGGGGTTAAAGGTCACTGTGCCTTAACCCCAGTTATGTACAATACTCAAACACATATATAAACGAATGAAAAAGAAGATTAGGGTGGTTCTGCACCCACCAAAACTTGTGTGGCTCTCTGTCTCTCTCTCTCGCTCTCTCTCCTTCTTTCGTTCTTGCTTCCGTTGAGAGCACTCTCAACTGGTATCAGAGCCCGGGTGATCTAGCTGAGCGTGCGTGAATGCTTGAAGCTCAGCAGCTCTGTGGGAGGAAGGAGAAGCTTTGTGGAAAGCTTTGTGGGTGACTTTACTTGCATCCGAGTGTGCAGAGACCTTGGAGGAACCTTTGGAAAAGTCACTTTGGCTTTGCGAAGTGGTTTTGAGAGCCTGTTAAGAGCTTTCAAAGAAAAAGTCGTTTTTTGAGCTTTTCCCTGTTTCGTTCGATGACAGAGACTCCGTATTGACTTGTAGAGGCAACTATTGCTTGCTTTTGGTGTCCACATTACTTCAGGAGCTTGGAAACACCTTCATTCCTGAATCTGGGATCATTTCATTGGATTTCTGACTCATTGTGTCAGTTCCTGCGTTTTTTGCCCGGGTGTTGGAACTCAAGTTTGGAGCAACCATTTGCAGATCTGTCAGTTCCGGTGGACTCAGGAGGTCCTAAAACTTCTATGTTGCTCATCATTCGCACTCCGGTGGAGTTTACAGATAGCTCTGTTTCCAAAAACGTTTTTCAGTCCGTGTGTTGGACCCAGTGATTGAGACCACGGTTTCCAAAACCGTCTGTCCCATTGCGTTCCGGACGCCCAAAAACCCCTACCTATCAGTTCTTGCGTGATTCGGTGGAGGATTTTCAGAGTTATAAATCTCTGTGTATTCGATTTCGTCTCTCTGTTATGCATTTTTCATACTAAGGTTTTGAAACCTTAGATTTATGCCACATGGCAGTGGATAAGTGTTGACTCCCATTTCTCATTCATCGGTTGGGATTTTGGAGTTCTGGCAGAAGAGAGATATTTGCAGATTTTCTTGCTGAGTCCGATTATGCAATGGCGCCCATGTTTTGAAGCATCTCAGGTTCTATTTTCAGTAGCGCTCATTACCGTGGGACTATGATTTCTTGAGCATACCTTATGCAGATCACTCTGGTTGCAGTTTGAGCAGTGTGCGCTCATTTGTGGTATGCATTGGGTTGCAGTGGATGATTTATAGGCCATTTGGATGCATTGCGGTCCTTGTTGGATGCGCTGATAGGCCCAAATTGCCTTGTGGGATGCTATTTTTTATGGACGCTTTGCATATGGATGCTATTTTATGCTGAGGGACAGCTTTGAAACATTGTTGGTGATGCACTGATAGTGCTATGCTCTCTTGGATGAGACATTATTGATGCATATGCAGTGGACGGTGTTTATGCTTGAGTCATTTGGCACTTATTGGCATTTTCTTTTGGGCCAGATTTGCTCATATGGATGCATAGTATATGCACATGAGTCAGATGCTTTGAGCTTTGAGTTTTGGTGATATTTCACTCTATTGTGGCATACACATTTGGGTGCACCTAGTATTTGGTGTGATTCTCTCTTGCAGGTACTAGCATTTGGGATTTTGTTTCATTTGCATCATGGCATCCTCTTCCACGTCTGAAAAGGAGTTTTTCAGCATTAAAAAGTTTGATGGGACAAACTTTTCTTTGTGGAAAGAACAGATAAGGGATGTGCTTATTCAAAAGAAGTAGATTAAACCCTTGGCAGGGATTGAAGCTAAGCCTGCGAATATGTCTGAGGATGATTGGAATGAGTTGGATGCATTAGCAAAGTCTACTATTAGACTTCATCTTGCAGAGTCAGTTTATTTCACAGTAGTAAATGAGCAGACTACGGAAGATTTGTGGAAGAAACTATGTGCCACTTATGAAAAGGAAACTGCCTCTAATAAAGTTTACCTCATGAAGAGGTTGTTTGAGCTGCAGATGAAGGAAGGGGTCTCCATTGCTTCTCACTTGAATGAATTCAATATTATTTTCAGCCAGCTTCAGGCTCAGAAAATGAATTTTGATGCGGAGACTAAGGCAATATTTCTCTTATGTTCATTGCCATCCTCATGGGATACCTTCCGTACAGCTGTCAGTAACTCTGCACTTGGTGGAGTACTGAAATTTGATGATGTTGTGGGTAGCTTGTTGGCTGAGGAGATTAGACGGAAGTCTATGGATGGCAACAAGCAGGATGCAGCCTTAAATGTGCAAAGGGGCAGATCACAGTTCAGGGGGAAGTCCCAAGAAAGAGGGAAGTCTCATAGCAAATCCAGGGCACGGAACATTGAGTGTTACCATTGTGGCAAGAAGGGCCATATGAAAAAGGATTGCTACAAGCTGAAAAGAGAGCAAAAGGATAAGAAAAAGAATGCAAATTGGGGTGCAAATCAAAAGGAAGAGAGTCCAAGGGAGGACAAAGGAAAAGTGAAGATCGAGGAAATCAATGCAGTCACACGTGATAGTGACAATGATGTTCTCTTCATGTCTAGTTTATCTGCAGAGTTGCTTACCACTTCAGATGATGCATATTCCCAGGATTGGATTTTGGATTCTGGTGCTTCATTCCATGTTACTCCCCATAGGGAATGGTTCTCCACTTATGATAGTGGAAAGACAGGTTGTGTGCATCTTGGAAATGACTATGCATGTGACATAGTGGGAGCAGGTGACATAAAGTTTTCTTTTGCAAATGGGTTTGCATTTGTTTTGAAACATGTGAGACATGTGCCTAAGCTGACCAAGAGTCTTATTTCAGTGGGTCAGCTAGATGATGCTGGTTTTCACACCACTTTTGGCTTTCAGAGTTGGAAAATTCAGAAGGGCTCTATGCTTTTGGCTAGGGGTGCCAAGTGTGGGACTTTGTATCCCTTACATGTATCAGGGGTATTTGATCATGTTGTTGCAATAACCGAGCAGCCAAGCACTTCTTTGTGGCATTGCAGGTTGGGGCACATGAGCCAGAATGGAATGAAACTCTTATGCCGTTTGGGTTATGTACCGCATTTGAGTTTCTCTGATTTTGAATTTTGTGAGCATTGTCTCTATGGGAAGCAGACTAAATCAGCCCATAAAAGAAGGGGAAAGAAAGAGTTTGAAATGCTTGATTTGGTGCATTCAGATGTATGTGGTCCCATGCCTACACGGTCATTAGGCGGGGCTGAATACTATGTGACATTCATTGATGATGCAACTAGGAAAGTGTGGGCTTATGCTATAGCTCGGAAGAGTGATGTGTTCCAAGCATTTCAGAAATGGCTGGCCTTGGTTGAGAATCAGTCAGGTAGAACGCTTAAATGCCTACGGACTGACAATGGTGGAGAGTATATCTCTCATGACTTTCAGCATTTCTGTGATACTCGTGGGATTAAGAGGGAGCTCACATCCCCTCGTACTCCAGAGCAAAATCCAGTTGCAAAAAAGATGAATCGTACCTTTCAAGAAAGGTTGCAATGCATGCTTTCCAATGCAAGTCTTTCTAGTGGTTTTTGGGCTGAGGCAATGAAGACTGCAGTGCATGTGATCAATAGATCACCTAGTAAGAGTTTGGATGGTGGTATTCCTGAAGAGGCGTGGAGTGGAAAGAAGCCCTCTTACTCTCATTTGCATATATTTGGGTGTGAGGCATATGCACATGTGCCAAAAGAGCTTCGAAAGAAGCTAGATCCTAAGTCTAGGAAATGCATCTTTCTAGGTTATGGTGAAAGTGGAGAGATGGGCTATCGTCTCTGGGATCCAGAAGCAAAGAAGATCATACGCAGCCATGATGTGGTCTTCAATGAGAAGAAGATGCATAAGGCACCCATGAGGGATGTGGAAATGAGGAGAATCACTTTCCAGGATGTGAATCCACCTGCATATGTTGATAGGCAGCAAGCTGTCCATGCACCAAATGTGCAAGAAATGGTACAACCAAGTACTCCCATAGGTATACAATCAAGGGCAGATGATGGATCATCTATTGGTGGAAATGATGAGCCAAATGTGGCTGATATGCAAGTGGGACAGCAAGCTGAAATGCCATTGAGAAGATCATCTAGAGTGTCTAGACCGCCTGATAGGTTTGTTCCAGGGGTAGACTATGTGATGCTTACTGATTGTGGGGAGCCTTCTTGCTACAAAGAGGCTATGATGCGTGAGGATCAACGCAAGTGGGAGTATGCTATGCAATCAGAGATGAGTTCACTTATGAAGAATAAGACTTGGGACTTGGTTTCTTTACCACATGGAAAGAAAGCATTGCCATGTAAATGGGTCTACAAAATGAAGGTCACAGGTGATGATGTGCCTAGGTACAAGGCCCGATTGGTTGCTAAAGGGTTCAAGCAAGAGAAGGGTGTGGACTTTGATGAGATATTCTCTCCGGTTGTGAAGATGACCACACTTAGATGCATGCTTGGACTAGTGGCAGTAGAGGATATGGAGCTTATGCAAATGGATGTCAAGACAGCTTTCTTGCATGGGGATTTGCATGAGGAAATTTACATGGTGCAGCCGGAAGGCTTTGAAGAAAAGGGCAAAGAGCATTTAGTTTGCAAGCTGAAGAAGAGTCTCTATGGTCTTAAGCAAGCGCCTAGAGAATGGTATCAGAAGTTTGATGCTTTCATTCGGTCCCAGGGTTTCAGAAGGAGTGAAATTGATCACTGCCTCTACACTAAAAGGGCTAAGGATAATAGCCTAATAATCCTGGCACTATATGTGGATGATATGCTATTGGCTAGCAAGAATACTTATGAGCTAGATGCATTAAAGGCCAAGTTGCATGAGGCCTTTGATATGAAGGATTTGGGACTTGCAGGTCATATTCTTGGTATGCGCATCATGCGTGATCGGAGTAGGAAACTCCTTTGGCTTTCACAAAAAGAGTATGTTACAAAAGTATTGCAGCATTTCAATATGGAGGGGGGGAAGGCAGTGAGTACTCCATTGCCTCCATATGTGAAACTGAGTCATACAGATAGTCCCAAATCAGATGAGGAGAGGGACATGATGGCCAAGGTTCCTTATGCATCAGCAGTTGGGAGTCTTATGTATGCTATGATAGCTACTAGACCAGACATTGCATTTGCAGTGGGAGTTGTTAGCCGGTATATGGCTAATCCAGGAAAGAGGCATTGGGAGGTAGTTAAGTGCATCATGAGGTACATGAAGGGTACCAAGGAGATGTGCATTTGCTTTGGTAAAGGAGACATGCGTGTACTTGGGTACACAGATTCAGACTATGCAGGGCATGTGGATAGTAGGAGATCCACTTCCGGTTATGTGTTCACCTTTGCAGGTGGTGCAGTGTCGTGGATGTCTCGTGCACAGAAGTGCATTGCTTTGTCTACCACAGAGGCTGAGTATGTTGCAGCCACAGAGGGTTGCAAGGAGGCTATATGGCTTGATCGGCTAGTGGGAGATTTGGGGATTCATACAGGTGTACCGACATTGCATAGTGATTCCATGAGTGCTATTCAGCTAGCACGGAATCCGGTCTTTCATGCAAAGACCAAACACATTGAGGTCAGGTATCATTTCATCAGGGAGGTACTTGAGGACAAGCGCATAGAGCTTGTCAAGGTTCATACAGATGATAACCCTGCAGATATGCTGATGAAGAGTCTACCTAGTCAGCGGTTTGAGTATTGTCGTGTATTGATGGGCATTGGATAGTATGCTCACTGGTTGTTCTCCCTTAAAGGCACATTGTCCTTTAAGTGGGAGGTTGTGGGGGTTAAAGGTCACTGTTCCTTAACCCCAGTTATGTACAATACTCAAACACATATATAAATGAATGAAAAAGAAGATTAGGGTGGTTCTGCACCCACCAAAACTTGTGTGGCTCTCTGTCTCTCTCTCTCGCTCTCTCCCCTTCTTTCGTTCTTGCTTCCGTTGAGAGCACTCTCACTTGTTTGATGACATGTGAAAATGTCTAGATATTTCAAACTATTTATAATGGGACACCCACAACATGTATTCAAAAAACCTTTCCTTCTCCTCCCTTGCCCACTGGTTCATGCATGGTTAGAACTTGCAATGGAAAGTGCATTGTGTGAGGCACATTTCGACAAATGTTGTACATTGTTGTATATGTGCTCTCCCTTTTGCTTGGGTTGGATCAGCGTTTACATTTGGCCCACTAGCCATCTTGGCCATATGAACTAAGGAACTAAATGTTGCCTTTCCTACAACCCCTTTGTCCTTTATATTTTTTCTTTGAGTAGAAACTTGCGACACCTTCCATTCAGCCATCCAGAATGCAAGCTTCTCCTCTCCATTGAGAGGCAAGGTGACATTGTTTGTCTTCGCATATATTTCCCATTGACCTTTAGGGTCTCCCAATACTTGAGGGAAATTTTGCTCAATTACTATCAATTTTACATCTGACCTTAACATTCGGCCATGTCCTTACTAGTTCATGTAGAGGTGGTCAAATATTTGGATTTACATTTGATCTCGTAAATATTTTGACTTGGCAATGGCCCAAATTTCTTCGTCAGTCAATCCTACCAAGTGTTGAATTGTTAACTGACGGACAAGCATGAGATCCTCAACTTTCAATTGGGCTGCCTCGTTCTCTTGTGTTGCCATGAAGGATGCATGTGTAGTGATCTAATGCATGCAACAATCATTTTGTACTTGCCAAAACTACTTTAAAATAAAGAACACACGAATTATACATGCAATGCTAATGTAAATTAAGCCACTCACAAGTTTCGATCCATAGAATAATGAAATACTAAATAACTTTTGCTTTCTAAAACAATGGAATATTATGTCAAATAATATGCAGCCCACTACACAATCCACGATCATAATGTGGTGTTTGTTTCAACGTATTAAAAATCTTCATAAAGTAACTATCTAGTATTAACCTATCACATGGTAGAGGCTGCAATAGGAAACATGTAATAGCATCACATTAGGGAAAAAGGGAGCTCATTTTGGGGCCCTATAAGAAATTCGCTATTTTCTCTTTTATCTCTCTTTTAAAATGTGGAGAAAGCAATAAAATACGGATATCTATCAATTCAAGACTACATGTGTGTCAGTCCAAGGAGGACTAAAAAAGTCCTTTCAAATAATTGAGAAGAAGTTGCATTAAACTCTCCATATAGATTCTCTCTCCTTATAGATTCTGCATCTGGTTCTGACAACCTCTCATAAAGAACCCATCACGCCATCACTAATCTATTTTTTTTCAAATATTTGAATGATTACCATGAAAGATTAGATGAGTTTTATAAAAAGCAGACAAGATGAAGAACCAACCCTCATGAAATGGCTTCGTGCAACCATACTGGTGAAGAAGAACCTCAAAGAAGTGACTACACCATTTGCACATTGATTTAGAAGAACAATATGCATCACTACAGAAAAGAGGAAAGGTTCCACCTATAAATGCTGAGTGAAAGGAAAACATGAGAAGAGTAGGCTCCCAACATATCAACTTATGGTGCGACGGATAGATTTACCCAAAATGTCCATTGAGAAATTTGAGCGCTCCATTTTCTAATCTGACAATGCTATTGAGGTTTGTGGGTGATGGGAACAATGGAATGTATGGATACATTTCTAGTCAACATTCAACTATAGAAATGTACAAGACATTGTATGTCTAAGAAAGAATGGAGAAGGCGTAAGAAATGTTGATAAATTCAGTAGTTGTTGCAAAGGGAAATCGAAGAGCATTCAAAGACAAAGAATGAGCTACGAAGAGCAAGAATGAGGAGAACACTTCTTGGAGATAGACAATGAAGCAAGAGAATTTGAAACATTGCAGAGTTGAAAGCTGGTCACTAGAGGATGTAAGCGCGGAGTACAAAAATCAAGGTAAGAGTACATCTTGTTTAGACATTGTATTTGCATATGTGTGTCTGTCTTGTAGGAAAATGTGATATTGCAAAGTGTAATTGTTGCAGGGAAATTTGGAGACCTCAGAAAGAAAACATTTATCCTAATTTAATTCTCATCAAACAAATGAAGGGTTAGTCTCCACTATTGTAGCAAAGAAATGATGGAGGAAAAATAGTTAAAGAAGGTAAAATGTGAAGTTCTTGAAGACTTTGTATTGGAAAGTAAAGCTGATGTCACAAAAATTCAAGAGGCTCTTGATGTGAGCGGAGTGAACAGAAACGGATATGCTTCAATTTTTAAAGTTGTGTGATCGATATTAAAAGATCAATGGATAAAATGTGTGTTGTTACCAACACCAGCACAAATGTGGAAGGAACGAGGTCATCTCAACCAAGAAATTGATAAGTTCATTGGACAGTACTTTCATATTGAAAGTGTATATGAAAGTGAAAGGGAAGCACTACATATAATGCTTAGAATAATATTTTTGTAGATCTTGAACAATTGAAGAGACTAATGGTTGAGTTCTACATTATTACATTTGAAGAATGTAAAGCAGTTTTGAAGTTTATTGTGAAGATCAATGAGTGTGAAATTGTCAAGGAAAAAAAGATATAGTTTCTATCACTTTGATGAATTGAGAACTTGATCAATCGATCAGAAAGTCCAGCTCAATGTACTTCAATGTCCAGTCAAAAAAGCACGTATGATGGTTGGGCTCATTTGAGGTATGTAAACCATCGCCTTTCAAATTAGTCTTTGCTCAAAATGTTATAAATTTTATATCATATTTCTTGCAAACCTGTGGTTTTAAATTATAGGTGAAGACTAAGGACCATGAAGTACTTTATTGGGTATTTCATCAAACAAATATACCATCAATTATAAAGAGTCAAGTTCAAGGACACCATCTTCATGTTCCAGGGAAGGGTGATTTTCAAATTGAATGGCATATGGCAGGTGACCTGAAGACACTGAAGTGTATGTTCAATATAAGAAAAGGGAATAAACTCAAAGTCTCCTTGCTTGTACTGTAATGAACCAGCACATGTCTTAGATTCTAAATGGTGGAAAAGAGCACCCAATAGAGATAAAGTAGATAAAAATTTCAAAGAAATTCTTGAGATCCCATTATGCAATGTTCACATTTGTACATTGCATGCATTATGTAGGATCGTTGAGAAACTAGTTTTCCCCTATATTGGATTTGCATGGAAACTTCACCCCGAGAGTAGGAGAAAAGAGGCACTACAATCATTAGAAGTAGTGCTATCAAAAATTGGTCTCCATGGAGGAGATGTACATATTACAAAGGATCTTTAAACATCTACAAATGGAAAAGATGTCCCTATCAAGCCATCTATTGGTGGAGTAAAGGCTAGAAGATTTTTGTCTCATCCAGAGAAAAGAGACAACATATGTATCAAGGATAAAGCATAACTTGCGGAGAAAAGTACACAATTCTGTCAAAGATCATCAAGCAGACGGATTGTTGGCAAGAGATGTCAAGGCAAAAGTGTGGAAATGCTTAGATAAGCTTTTTGTTTTTTGTGACTAAGCTACCTTTAGCAAAAATGATCAACAAGCATTTGAAGAAGCGGTAAAGAGTTTTGGAAAGGCAATGAAAGAGGCTTAGACAACATGGAACATCACCCATTACATGGTAAGAACAATACTTTGTTTTTTTGCATGTGTTTTGTAAAAGCAAACAATATTAGTTTAATATATTCTAATGCCCACTTGCCTATGTATCAAAACAACATATAATCTACAATCACCTTCCTTTCTTTGTAAAAATATATGGATGCCCCTGCAATTTGGTCCACACAAAGAATGGAGAAATCAAACTACATGGCACAGAATGAATTCTTTAGACATACAAAATTTTTTGGAGAAAAACAGAAAGCCAATAGTTTAAAAGAAGTCTTCCAATGGTTCTATCTAGGAATACTGCAAAGGCTTCAAGTTAAGAAGAAAGTTAATACATCACAAGTTAAGCTAGCTTTTAGATTGGCTCAAAAGGAAAGGAGGTAGATTTTGGAGAACTCAAATGTAGCACAAAGACATGTTCAATGGAGACACTCAAAGATATTTGTAAACCACAAATGGGTAGATAGAAGCTAAGTGCTAAATCTTGTTCATCAATAGATGTCATTTAATGTAATTTTTTTTTTTTGGCAATGAACGATGACTTGAATCTTTCATTCATAAGAAGTCATTGTATGCAACCATTGAAATATTTGAAATGTACTACATATATTTCTATTTCAAAATGTACATTGTTTTTGTCACGAATACACATAAACATAACTAAGACATTCTAAAACGAGAGTGTTCTCACAATTCGACTCTACTTCCATCTTGTAAAGTAATACCATATAGGTTATCCTTTGAATGGTTTGCCAACTTTACTTGGAATCCTTCTTGTGACTTTGATTGGAGACCTTTTTTTCTTGAGCTGAGGAGCAACTGAACACTTCTCATCTTGTGCAAGAGTTGTTGTTGTCACAGTTTGCTCTTCATTTATTTTGTTGGGAAGGGCCACCAAAGAAGGCTCTCAATTCCTTATGAGCTTATGCTTTCCATAACCCTCCAAGGAGAGGGGATCCTTTACACCACAAGCTAGTGCCACGTAGTATATGTCAAAAGTAAGTAGCCCTTGAGCCTTTCTTTCCAGCATAACACCCAAAAATAATTAAAGCAGACCGCTTCTCTATTAGAATGATCTTATATGTTTGCCATGATATAGGATGACCACCCAAAACTTTTGACAAACACTTGAAAAAACAAGTAATAGCAACTCCATTGTTGCTAAGAAATTTGATAAAAATCAAGATATTTGTAGCAGATAGGTCTTTAATATAATGAGAAAGGCTTGATAGTTTACCAAGCCTAGGAATTCTACTTCAAGCTGCCCTCAAGAGGAATGTGTCATCTTCAACGAACAACTGCCATATGTGAAACACACTTAGATTTAAAACAAACTGTGAAATTGCATATCTAAACTCCAAATTCAAGAAAGGTAGGTTCCTTACCTCAATGTTCTTATCTTTCTCAAGTATATCATCGTTAAACAAGGAGATACCCATCTCCTCCTTCCCCTTGGAGCTCTGACTGATATCCAAGCTTGCTATGAGGTCCATTCATGCTTGTGTTTCTTGGAAAATT
This sequence comes from Dipteris shenzhenensis, assembly GCF_047967505.1. Taxonomy (NCBI): domain Eukaryota; kingdom Viridiplantae; phylum Streptophyta; class Polypodiopsida; order Gleicheniales; family Dipteridaceae; genus Dipteris; species Dipteris shenzhenensis. Next base: position 36,592,878 of record NC_141602.1, read on the forward strand.
GTCTCATCCACCTCTTCATACATTTTGGCTTGCTCAAAATAGGTGGACAATTCTTCCGAAGGATTGAATTTGTCCTCGAGCTCTAACAATAGGTCGTCATCAATCCCTACTTCCTTGTCAGCCCTGCAAGATTGTGCAATAAGGGCAATTGCATAATCCTCTCTGAAATTAAAAATGCACTGTATGTCATACAACATGACATACTCTTTTCCCTCAATATTGAAAGAGGGAAGAATGTGCACAGTGAGGTTGGAGCTTTCAGCCTGAACATCATCCACTAGGACAACATCTCTTAGTATCTCATTTTTTAAGGCCACTAGATCCAATGCTGCAACTGCAAGCTCCTCCTCTTTTAGGTCGATCTTCTCTTCCACCTCTGGTAGATCCGACTTATCTCCTATTTCCTCTTCCTCATCACTATCCTTTGTGTTTTCAACTGATCCATCAACATAGTGTACATACATGGCAAATGCAAGTGACAAAAGAAATAGAAGCACTCAAAAAGAAATTCTCACCAGGAGATTCCTCCTCCCTTACATCATAAGTTGAGAGGTCAATGGTCTTCTTGACTAGTCTTGCTACATCACTTGCATCACCTAAATGGTTAGCTCCTCCTCTTTGAAAGTTTGCTAAAATGCAATATGAGTGTCTTTCTAGCTAAAAACACTGAAATCGGGTTTTCTAGCAAAAAAATCTATTTATGCAAATACACTTCTAGCAATAGAAACAAGATTTGCCCATAAATGTGGTATGGGATAATCCTAAGCTATATAAGGCTCAAATCACGTTTTCAAGAAAACCCCATTGGCCACAAAGTATTAATCTCTAGGTTCCATATAAAACATCTGGTCTAGACAAATTTAGGTAAATCTTAAAGAAAATGGTCTTAGATCATGCAAAAAATGAAGCAAATGCCTAAGATATGATGCAACAGAATTGGATAGATCAAGAAAACACTTGGAAAAGTAGATCAAGACTGTGGACCTGTATTTAAGTACCTGTATCCTTTCTCTCCAAGATTTTGCACAAGTGTAGCTAGGCGAGGATGATGGTGGGAGACAAGCCGATAACAAGATGAGGCTATGGTGTAGGAGAAGATGAAGATCAAAATTGTTGAATGGATGGAGAAAAGTGAAGATAAGAGAAGATGGCACATATATCTATGCAAGTCACAATTTTCAGCCACACATGCCAAAAATTGTCTTCAAGGTACTAGTGAGTTAAGTATCTAGTGATTTCTTGCACCTATTTTTAGACCAAGCCGCTAGACTTAATCATCCCCCTTGTCATCTCCATCTCGAGCTTCATCTTCCTCCCTATAAGCTTGTGCTATCCAACCTCATCAGCTCTATCACACTGACCCAATACATCTCTAACTCCATCACCCAGACCCACTACAGCTCTAGCTCAACCCATCAAGTTGACACCCATCAAACTATCACCCAAAACCTTAATAGCTCTATCAAACTGACCCACTATAGCTCAATCTCATCACCTAGACCCACTATAGCTTTAGCTCAACCCATCAAGCTAACACCCATCAAATTGTCACCCACAATCTCACCAGCTCTATCACATTGACCCACTACAACTCAAGCTCCATGACCCAGACCCACTATAGCTCTAGCTCGACCCATCAAGCTCATGTTATCTACATACTATTAAGGTTCGTACTTTTGGTAAACTAGTCTTTCTCTATGCATTCTATAGATTCTTGCACACCCATCTGCTAAAAAATGCAATATTCTAGGTTTTTTAAAGAAAATTGCTCAAAATCGTGTTTTTTACCAAATAATAGCACACATAGCATGTTTTGTCCATAAACGCGATATGGGGTGTTTTTATGCAAAGAGGGCCTCAAATCGTGCTTTCTGGGAACAATTCCTATCCTCTATGGAGAAAATACTAGGATCGAAGGAAAAGTGAGGTCTGGACAATCACAGATCAATAAAACGCTACTGCCCACAAATATGGCATATTCCAAAGTGGGATATGAAGGGGCAAATTGATGTGTGTGTGTGTGTGTGTGTGTGTGTGTGTGTGTGTATGCCTATGGGCTTGGAGTCCTATGCAAGGAGTGTGTGAGTGTTGGTGTGCTAGAAGGTTTTAGTGACTTGGCAGTCAGGTATGTCAGGTTGGTGTGATGTGTGAGTGATCATAGGAGGTGATTTATTGAGATAATCATGGAGATGATTGTGGATCTGGGATCTACCAACATGGAGGTAGTTGCCTATATACGTAACCACTCTTGAATAAAGATTTGTTCATTGTGCCTCATTGCTTTCTCTATGAAACAACATGTGGTATCAGAGCTTGTTGAGAATCCTAGTGCCTAGAATGAGAATCCATGAGATTCTTTGAAGATTCCAAGTAGATTCTATCTTTTTTCCAAATGCTTCCCATTTCTTCTTCTTCCACTGTGACTTTGGAAAGCTAAGTTCTCTTCATCCACGCAATGGTTTGGGAAACCCTCTCAGCTAGATCTTCCTTATGCTTGGGTGACCTATTTGACCGAAGGGATTGACAGAATTCATCGCCATCTTCACACACCGCTTCTCTATCTCATTTTCACCACTATTGCAATGATGGTCGCTGTAGTCTACTACTTTGTGATTCCTCTAAGCCATGCCTTCTCTACTACTAGAGCTACCCTCAGTAGAAATATGGATTGATTTGGTCTAGTAACAAGGGAGAAATTGACAAAAAACTAGTTGATTCAAGAGAAGACAAAGCTTCCTCAGTTGAAGAAGATGTTGCTGCCTCGGGAGATGTAATGTGCCATTTCGCCTATGTTTTGTTCTATGTCTTCCTTACCTACCTATTATTAGTCATAGATCAAAGTATCATGCCCATTAGATATGGTTTGCATGGTCGAAGTTGCATTAAACCCTGTTTCCACGAAGTCTCATGCATAACTGTCAAAAAACACCATGGATGTTTTTATCAAAGCTATACTTTTATATTAATATAAAATCTTGGCAAAATTTTATCAGGCTAATTTTTTAGTTTCATGATATCGACAAAATATAGTATTATTTTTCAGGTTGTCAAAGGAAGCAAGAAAACTCTTGAAGAAGATGATTATGTCTATTTGGCCATATCTTGCTCTCCATGTTCTACATGCAAGTCCTACATGCAACTCCTACATGCAAGTTCTACATGTGAGTTCTACATGCAACTCCTACATGCAAGTTCTACATGTGAGTTCTACATGTAACTCCTACATGCAACATGCAACTCCTACATGCAACTTGCAAGTTCTACATGCAAGTTCTACATGCAGAGAGAGAATGCCTTATAATTCTTACATGCAGAGAGAGAAGCTCTCCAACTTGTATAAATACCCCATAATGGAATGAAGCCCACACTCTTTGGGGCATTGTGTTGAGTTCTACTTTGGTATTCCAAGCAATTGTCTCAAGTGTCCATGCTTCCTTGCACTCCACATCCAAAAGCATGTCCTAACCTTGCTACTCCTCCTCCCCTCTCCTCCAACCTTGCAACCCATCCTCTCCCTCTCCTCCTCCCTTGTCCTCCTCCTCCTCCCTTGTCCTCCCTTCTCCTCCTCCCTCCTCCTCCTCCCTTGCAACCCATCCTCTCCCTCTCCTCCTCCCTCCTCCTCCTCCCTTCTCCTCCTCCCTCCTCCTCCTCCTCCTCCTCCCTCCTCTCTCTTCTTTCCCCCATGCTCTTACACCTTCTTCCTCTCCCACTCCTATGCTCCCCCTAAACCCTTAGTTCCTCAACCCTTAATCTCCATGATCTACGAGGGAGACGAGTTCTCCACCATGTATTATACCCTAAACCTTGGATCCTCCTTCTAACCCTTGAACCTCTTCTAATCTCTGGAACCTCTTCTAAACTTTGAAACCTCCTTCTAAACTCTAAAACCTCCTTTTAAAATCTTGAACCTCTCTCTAAACCTTAGAACCTTCTTCTAAACCCTTTTCCTCCCTCTAACCCTTAAACTCCTCCTACATACTTCATTCCCCAATGAAGATGAAAGCCTTCATTACCTCAACCATGATGATGCACATTCCTTTCACACATGCATGCACTATGTTTGCTTACCACACTTAAGCCTACGTCTCTCACCGAAATATGACTCGAGGTCCTAAGCTACAATATACTACAAACGACAACCTTGATATATCTATAGGTGAGAAAAAGCCTTGGAACCCTACATATTGAGAATACCCTGCTCTTCTTGTGGGAAAAAGCCAACATTTGGCACTGTTGCCGGGGAGACTAGCGTCTCAAGTAATGAGTAAACATATGCAAGTATGTGTAAAAAACAAACTACCATGAATTTTCATGAACATAACACTCAAGGGCAAGGGGAGTAAATTTTTTTCCAACTCTAGCCAAACGTATCAACCCCAAGCATCAACCTTGGGTTAGTACCTTAAGAAATTTTCTTTATTTCTTAAAATGAAGCCACTTGATAAACAATCAGGCTGTGGACATGAATGCGTAGAGCTTGCATTTTGATCATTTCACCTTTTTATAGAAGAGCAATCTGAGCTAACTATAAAAAGTTACGGCTCGGGAAGAGTTTAGGGTTTAGCCCTAAACCTACACCCATTTCCTATAAAAACCCACTCCACCCCCTCATTCTTCATCTTTCACATCTTGCCTCCATCCTCTTCCCCATTCCAAGCCCTACACAAGACACTTCTTCCTCTCCATTGACCACCACCCTACTCCCATCCTCACACAGTGAGTTACTTCGAGCCCATCTCACAACAATAACCTAGCCATCCACCCACCATCCATTGGTCCTCAACAATCCCGTTACATCGAGAAAGACTTGGAGAGCGTTTAGGTGACCATCTCTTCTGGATGTCTGTCAAAGTTTTTTGTCCATCAAGTTTTTTTCCCCCTCCCCCTCCACCCCGCCTTCCACCACCACCCCCTCCCCCTCCACCATGTTGGGATATCTCAAGGTGTATGCCTCAGGCACACCTTATGTTTCTATGTGTGAGTGCTAGAGGCACAGTTAGGTGCCCACAAGCACAGTTAGGTGGTGGAAAAGCCACATAGGATGATTGAGTGAATCTAGGAGCAGATTGAGGAGATGATTGTGGAGCTTTGAGGTCATCAGTGATGTCAGTGACCTTGTATGAGGTGCCTACTTAAGGACCTCTTTCTTCTTCATTCTATAAGCAAGTATTCTGATTTTGTGTCCACTCTACTCTTTCCTTTCAGTGTTCCAACATGGAATCAGAGCCATTTGATCCCCCTTGAGCCCATTTCTGCCACATCATCATCTTCTTCCTCTTCTTCTTCTTCACCATCTCTCCCTCTTCTTCCAAAAATTTGCTTGAGCTTGTTCTCCTCCGATTCTCACCCATTTCCCACGCCCTTCCTGCTGGAGATCCCTCTTGTTGGGGCAAATTTTGGGCTGCAAGCAATTGATGAAATATGCGCTCTGCTGGTCGCCATTGCACGAAAATCATTGATTCTTCTTCCTATGATTTCTCTGCGCCTACTCTGTCTTTGTCTAATTCCTTTCAGGGCAAGCTTCTCCATACCTAGAGCTACCTTGTGCTAAAATCTGAGCAGCAATGGCTGCATATTGAAGGAGAAAATAGAGAAAAACTAGTCGACTTTGTTCAAGAAGGTGAAGGCGACCTGACGCATATTTTCACCTCTTCTTCCCAGAGGATCTACTGTGGTATACCAGCTTTCTTTTGCCTCAGAAATCCCCCTTTCTTTTGCTTTGAAGAGTGTGATATGAGCCCTCCAAGTTCAGCTCTCTAGTTTTGACAGTTTTGACATACTTTTGAAAATGATGCTACATAAAATGCTACTCTAGCATTTCTGGTCTTTTGAAGTTTTCAATAACTTCACTACAAGTGTTGCTTCAGTTTTGTTTTGACTTGCTAGACCTGGTTGTGACTTGAAAGTGTTTATTTCATTCACTTCTATGAAGCATGTAAAAGGAAGCATCATTGTTTGAAATCTAGTCACTACTATTTGCTACATCAAGTGCTCATACTTTGGAAGTATTTCAGTTCTTTTTGCCTTGTAAGAGAGATAGACACTGCCCAATATCTAGGTTAGACCCTCTCATGGCTACCTTATATAATCTTGAGAAGTTCAATGGAAAGGGCTTCCATATATGGCAAATGAAGGTAAAATTTGCATTGATGCGGGAGAACTTATGGGGACTTGTCAAATCTACTCCTACCGCTTCTTCTACGGCCTCAACTGCTGGACAATCTTCAACTCTGACACGACCGGCAAGGGATCCAGCAAGAGAAGAAAAAGCATATGGTATAATTGCTTTAACTTTGGGTGATGATTACATACATCATATATCTGACTTGGAGTCTCCATCGGAAGCTTGGCAGAAGCTAGACTTGATTTTTGGTGCAAGCTCTCACATATCTAAACTATCACTTAAAATCTCTTTCTTTGAATTAAAGATGGCAAGTGATACTACTTTAGCTGCTCATGTCAACTATATGTGGAGTCTTATGACTCAATTAGCTTCTATCAACTCTCCTATCACCCCTGATGATGCTATGGCAGTGCTACTTAAGAGTATGCCTGAAAGTTTTGATCACATTGTTAGCACTTTGAAGAATCTTCCCAATCCTAACCTTGAAGGCATTATCTCAGCTCTCCAAGAAGAAGAAAGACACATGGAGCTAAGGAAAGGCAATGACACTGCTTATGTTATGAAATTCCAGAAGGGCAAGTATTCTCCTTGCAATCACTGTGGAAAGACACATCACTTTTCAAAGGACTGCTTCAAAGTTAATCCATGCAAGCACTGTGGCAAAAACAACCATAGTGAGAAGTTTTGCAGAGACAAAGCAAAGACAGAAAATGCAAATCTACTTACAGTGAATTTGCCTCCACAAGATGAGGCATCCCATGAAGATTATGCATTTTAAACTCATCTCTATGTATGCTCCAGATCTCTCTTTTTATGTCAAGGTACTCAGCCTGGATAGTCCTCCAAAATGAATGCAAATAAACTATTGTGTTTTGTGTGTTTTATAAACACCTCTGGTCACCTTATGATGTAGGCCATGTGTATGTTTTGTTCCATGGTACCTCCTGCAGACATTGTGTGCATGTACATGCAGGGGAGATAACCATTGGAAGGTCTGTTTGTATCCCTTTCTGTTTACAAGGGAACCCTTGCTAGCATGAGAACCTAGCCATAGATTTATCCTTGACCACCATGAGATGGCATGAGAAACTATGAGACTAGATGTATCCTTGACATAGCCTGAGGCATTTCCTTGAGGGGGGGTTTGTTGGGATATCTCAAGGTGTATGCCTCAGGCACACCTTATGTTTCTATGTGTGAGTGCTAGAGGCACAGTTAGGTGCCCACAAGCACAGTTAGGTGGTGGAAAAGCCACATAGGATGATTGAGTGAATCTAGGAGCAGATTGAGGAGATGATTGTGGAGCTTTGAGGTCATCAGTGATGTCAGTGACCTTGTATGAGGTGCCTACTTAAGGACCTCTTTCTTCTTCATTCTATAAGCAAGTATTCTGATTTTGTGTCCACTCTACTCTTTCCTTTCAGTGTTCCAACACACCATTCCCCCCTCCACCACCATCCCCTCCATCCACCCCCCCTTTCCCCCCTCCTCCATCTCCACCCCCCCCCTCTCCACCACCCCCTTCATCCAACCCCCCCCTTCCCCCCCTCTTCCTCCATCTCCACCACCACCACCTTCTCCAACCCCCCCCCCTCCACCACCAACCCCCTCCCCCCCCCCTCCTCCACCCCCTCCCCCCCCTCTCCACCCCCCCTCCGTTCCAACCCCTCCTTCTTCCCCCCCTCCCTCTTCTCTCTCTCTCTCTCTCTCTCTCTCTCTCTCTCTCTCTCTCTCTCTCTCTCTCTCTCTCTACCCCCCTCCCTCTTCTCTCTCTCTCTCTCTCTCTCTCTCTCTCTCTCTCTCTACCCCTCTCTCTCTCCCTACCCCCTCCCTCTCTCTCTCTCTCTCTCTCTCTCTCTCTATCCCCCCTCTTCTCTCTCTCTCTCCCTCTCTCTTCCCCCCCCTCTCTCTCTCTCTCTCTCTCTCTCTCTCTCTCTCTCTTCCCCCTCATCTCTCTCTTCCTCTTCCCCATAGCCTCACTCAACCACTCTCAAGTTGGGACTCAGGACTCCGGAGTGCCTCACGCTTGGGATGCCGTGAGCCTAGGTCTACGTGCGCCGCTCCTCCGCCTAATGTCTGTGCTGTAAAAACTCGAGTGCCATGCGCCATCAAGTACTCCTGACTCAAGAGTCCTGAGTCAGTGAGTCCTCTCCCCTCTTCTCGGTCTACTGCTGACAGTGCTAAGTTTGCTCCATAAGCTGCACCAGACCTCGCCTAGAGTACCATGCACAACCACTTTGGTGACTCGGGCCATTGACACAGGCATCGTGCATTGCCAACTAGGGTGCCGTGTGTCGACTCTAGCATCGTGCACCACCTTGAAGAACATAGTAACCACTCATCATTGCCCATCCTCCTCGGAACCCTCCAAGCTCCACCTAGGGCACCGTGCACGTGCTCGGCCTTGAGCGCCTCGGTCCACCTAGGTCACCGAGCACCGTGCCCCTCCTCTCCATTACACTCCAGCTCCACCCCTACTTTCCACCATTCCCCTCCTCTAGCACCACCCTCGCCGCCAGTGGTGAACGCCACCCCCCCTAATTATTAAATTAAATTAAATTTGTTTTTTTATTTTTTATTAAAAAAAAACCAAACTTCTAACCTAGTGTAGTTAGGTTAGGTTAAGGTTAGGTTTCATTTAAACTTAAAGTTAGGTTAAAGTAACTGTAGTTATGTTTGTGCTAACTACAATAGGTTCGGTTTACTAGATTTAGGAGAATTGAATCGTGGTTTAGTTAATTAGGTAAAGTTTAGTTAAGCTTGGTTAGAGAGACTAACTGTCAGTCAAACTAACTATTCAATTAGACTAATTGAATTGACTAAGTCAAACTAACCATTCGTTACTCTAACTAGAATTTACCTCAACTCCTAGTTCAACCTCAAACTCCATTCACACTAAAACCTAAAGGACCCCTAAAATTTTATCTAACTTTAAAGGTCCGTAGCTCGATCAATTGGGACCCAAACTAGACATGATTTGAACCAAGATTTCACACATAAAAACACTATGCTCCAGGGCATTTTTCTAGCCCATTGCACACCATTTCAGCATCCCTAGAACTCGCTCATTTGCGCCCCCATGTGGGCATCGTTTCGCACTAATTTGCTCATATCTTTACATTGTGACCTCTGATTGACAATCCGTCTACATGCACATTTCCCCACATACGTGGAACAATCTTAGGTACATTATTAACATGAAGGTCCCTACAACACTAACACAAGTCTAACCCTCCAAATACAACTACATCAACACTCGCAATTGCGGTAGAGACACCCTTTGCAACTCTCACCCGATTTGCATGCAGCTACTCTCCGGCCAACATCTCTGACTCCAATGCTCACCAAATCTGCATACAACTCCACTACAACCACCACCTTCGACAATCCTCTACCTCAATTCCCCCCTTGAAATTTGAGAGATCCCTTTGACTCCTCCATGCCACAACATGGCTAGACGCTGTCGCAGTGATGATGGGGATATGGACCTCGATGCGGAGGCTAATAATTTCTTTAATCATAAAAATAATATCAAAATCAAGGCAGGCACCCCTTGGGAAAATTGAAACTTCCCAAATATAATGGTAGGGGAGATCTAGCCCGATTCCTCCAGCATTTTGATGCCCCATGCTGAGCAGGTGGAGATCAATCCAATGACACCAAGGTGGCCTATTTTCCCATGGCCTTAGCCGGTGAAGTGTCCGAATGGTACCTAGACCTCCTAGTGGAAGAGCGAGCCACATGGGACCTACTTCAAATAGAATTCAAAAGGCACTTTCAAATGGAGAGACTACAAGATGATCCCGCTCTCCAACTAAGCAAGATCGAACAAGGCCGTCGAGAAGATGTATGCATGTATCTAGGTAAGATGAAAAGATTAATTGCCAAATGTGACCCATGCCCTCATGCAAAGTACCTCATGGCCTCGTTCATTGTAGGCCTACAGAAGAAAATCCAAAAGGATATGAAAAAGATTAGCAGCAGCTATGAAACATTCAGTGCTGCTCATGCGGTAGCCATTGACATCGAGGATGGCATGACCGACTCTGATACTAGTAGTGATGATGGTAGATCCAGTGCACGAGATAAGCACTCTAAAAAGGGCAAATCCAAGTCCACTATCGAAACATTAAATGAAGATCTCCTAGAAGCCATGACCATGAAGCTGAAAGAAGACATGATGCATGCCATGGAACAAAAGCTTCACTTGTCTCAGCTACCACCTCAGACTTATCCATGACGAGAAAATGTATAGTGTCCACACTGCATGGCCAATCATACAGCAAATGAGTGCCCGGTCTAAGAGCCAGGATCACTGCACAAGCAAATCCACTGCCAAGGTTGTGGTGCCATATCTGCATCGTCAGCAGCCATGATGAAAACAATTTCATCTTCAACATGCGCAACAATCTGCCTCGACCTCAACAATACCAAGCAGCATCCATGCCAGTGTACAGGGAACTGGCACTTGCACAAGCGCCCCCAGCTTTGAGGCTAAATCCTGTTCTTGTTCAGACACAAGTCCCACAATTACTTAGGAATCCGAATCCACGACCATATCCAAGAGCACCAAATCCAACTCCTCAGGTAGTTCCAATACATCAATTACAAGCCGAGGAAGTAGACTCGCCATTCGAGTATGAAGCAGAGTACCCAGTGTACTATGTAGAAGGCGCAGAGGGACTAATACCAGTCTATGCAAATCAAGTACATACCAACACATATCAAGCACCAATCAAGTGCTACAGTTGTGGAGAAAATCACCGTATCGCAGAGTGCCCTCATCATGGTAGCCTCTCTACTTTCTAACGACTCTGTAGAGATTGTGGCATAGGACATGCCTGTATGGATTTTCCCATGAAAAATAAGGTCCCACAACAAACAGAGGTTAAGCTTGACATCCCAATCGGCATCATTGGGGTGGACCATCAAAGTCTGGGGCCGACAAGCATAATATCACAACCTGTGAATGTAATTGCATGCCAGCAGAAAGAGGCCACCAAGGACCCTAACGTTCCAATCCAACCAAGGCAAATTCTTAAAAAGATAGCACAAGTGCTTCCACCTCCACCAAGCAATGAGCAGCTAAGCTCATCCACATCAGCTCTCGAGCCTCAAATAAAAGAAGCTCCATACCCAAATGCAGAGGTGGAGAAGGCTCATTTTCAGGCACTTCAACAATGGGTACAAAAGGAACAAGCTCAATTTGAGGCTGAGAAACAAGCTCAAGACCCAATCCATGACTTGGCCCCACAAAGTATTGATATTGTATTTGAGCCTTTGTTCCTACAACAGACTCTAGAACATAATGTACTGCCACATCAACTTGAAGGAGCCACACTCTCTAGCATCTTGAGTTGCCCTGTGTTAATTCCCATCGGAATCTTCCTATGGAACTGTCCCAATCTCTGGGAGAGTTTCAAAGGATGGATTGAACTTGCGAATCCCCCTCCAACTATGAACGACATCGAAGATATCCCTATGCGGATGGGTGAGAGAGATGACATATGCAACATTATTGTGCCTTTGATCCACAAGGCATATAATGAAGTCCAAGCCATAGTGGATGGTGGAGCAGGTGTAAATGTCCTATCAAAGGAGATCTATGATGAATGGGGTCTCCCACCAATGCAAAAGGCTAATTTCAACATACATCTTGCCGATGATTCACGGGCTAAACCCTTGGGAATAGTGAATGGCATGTCCACAAAGGTTGCAAGAGTCTTCTTTTCCTTTCAATTTACAATCTTGGATCTTCCCAAAAATCCTATCAAATCTTACTGGGACGTCCTTGGTTATGGGAAGCATCAATCCTCCATGACTAGGGAACTGATAGACTGACAATCCAGAATCGCGACACCGCAATCAGGGTGAATCTGGGGACAAGAGCTATAAAACCAATTGTGCCTAGAGCGTTGGATGACACATCTTCAACGACAATCTCAAGAAAATCAGCTCCTCTACAACAACATGCCATAGTGGGCGATTCACAAAGCAATGTCAATAACTAGATACAATTATTGGCAACCATCGACAATTGCTATTCATTAGACCCCATCTTCTCACAGATAGATGCTAAGGTGCTACAAGTAGATCCTCTACTCACACATGAAGAACCAATCAATCGAGAGGTGCCATTCTTTATGGCCGACCTCGAGTGGGATAATGAACCTAAAGAAGATACCCATACCAATGATGAATCCGATTTCCCTTGGGACCTAGAAACTAAGGTTGAGAATGCTGAAATTGAAGATCAAATCTTTGACAGTGACCTAGCCATTCTTCATGCCCCAATGGCAGTCGAGCTTCCAAAAATTGAACCTCCAAAGTTGAATAACAATAGAAGATCCCACAAGAAAGCTAAAGGAGGAAATCGTAGAAAAGTAAGGCCGAGCATTTCAATGAATTCAAATGAGTCCAAACAAGGATCGTCGAATTGTATCTTGCAAAGCCCACTCCCTCAAAATCAAAACCACCGCCTCTCAAATGGTCCCCTGAGGGACTGGAAGGAGTATGCGCACCAAATGAATCCTTACTTGGGAACACCTTACCAGTGGAAAAGTTACCCCATAGTTCCCAGCATAAGAAGTTTAGAAAGTATAAGCCACATGTGCGTATGAAGATCGATCAAGAGAATTCACCAAAAAAAGAAAGGTCTCCAAGAGCCAAACAAATTGGTTATAATACTATGCCAGCCTATATACATGGCACATATCAGGCTAGTTCAACACCATCAAAGGTTGATCTTCAAGAAGTGCATGAGTACTTCAACAATAACACAAGTGGCAGTGTCCCCATAGAAATTCCAAGACCACTAAAAGAATTTGAAGTTCAAGCTATGCTGCTAGAAACATTGGACAGAGTCCAATTCAACACATCTATAAACGGGAGCCAATTGAAGTGATACAACATCATAATGCAAGACATCCCCGATAATAATGAAGTTTTGGGAACCCCAAGTCTTCAATAGTTTGCACTAGATTGTTACACATGCACTCACTAGCATATGCACGTTTTTCAAAACATAGTTTGCACTAGATTATTACATGCACACTCACTGGCATATGCACATTTTTGCACATTTAGGAAGACCTAATCAATTTTGTATTAGGGATGATTGAGTCTTAGTTTCCCTATTAAATGCCACAAATAAGCATATAGCTAGTCCCTACCTAATCGACACATCACGTGCACTCACACGATTTTGCATAGGCACATAATACATTGCATCAATAATAGTATCACACACTTTCATTCCATACTCTCAAAGCATGCAATGAATTCACAAGCAGGACAAAAAGCTATGCCAAAACTTAAGATGAATTGGCAAAAGAGTCTGTAGCCTCAGCAATGAGACCCCCGCCAAACATCACAGCCATCTCATAAATGTAAAAATATCAGACTTGCATATCAACTTATCTACAAGCGCAATGATACGGGTGCAATTGCATCCAACATGTATGCAAGATAGCAAGAAATGCTAGCCTCAACAATGAGACCCCCGCCAAACCTCTTCCCGAGAAGATTTGATGGCAGAGTCCGTAGCCTTAGTAACGAGATCCCCTCTAAAATTCATAGCCATCTACCCCTCCTCAGGAGAAGATAAGCTTCCTGACTACAGACCATGAATTGTATGGTGCAAAAGCATTACAAAAGGAATGACTCGCAGGCCACAAGCTCAATAGCCACTGGATTACGCACATGGCATCCCAACTCCGAAATTAAAATAAGCCATAACCCAAGGATGGCGGGTAATCAAATGGATCCGGGAGTATGTTGTATCTGTGCCAACATGGACTTAGGTAGTACAGAATGTGTGTGTAGAGTAGCAAGGCAAAGCTCTACTTGTACTTGCATAAGGCTAAGAATAATCCCTCTTAGAAATCCAACTTGCATGTTCTACATGCAAGTTCTACATATGATTCCTACATGGAACATACGAGTTCTGCAACTCCTACATGTGAGTTCTACATGCAACTCCTACATGCATGTTCTACATGTAACTCTTACATGCATGTTCTACATGCAAGTCCTACATGCAACTCCTACATGTGAGTTCTACATGCAACTCCTACATTCAAGTTCTACATGCGAGTTCTACATGCGACTCCGACATGCAACATGCAACTACTCCATGCAACTTGCAACTTCTACATGTAGAGAGAGAATGTCTTACAATTCCTACATGCAGAGAGAGAAGCTCTCCAACTTGTATAAATACCCCATAATGGAATGAAGCCCACACTCTTTGGGGCATTGTGTTGAGTTCTACTTTGGTATTCCAAGCAATTGTCTCAAGTGTCCATGCTTCCTTGCACTCCACGTCCAAAAGCATGTCCTCTCCCTCTCCTCCTCCCTCCTCCTCCCTCTCCTCCTCCCTCCTCCTCCTCCCTCCTCCTCCTCCTCCTCCCTCTTCCTCCCTTCTCCTCCTCCGTCCTCCTCCTCCCTTGCAACCCATCCTCTCCCTCTCCTCCTCCCTCCTCCTCCGCCCTTCTCCTCCTCCTCCTCCCTTCTCCTCCTACCTCCTCCTCCTCCTCCCTCCTCTCTCTTCTTTCCCCCATGCTCTTACACCTTCTTCCTCTCCCACTCCTATGCTCCTCCTAAACCCTTAGTTCCTCAACCCTTAACCTCCATGATCTACGAGGGAGACCAGTTCTCCACCATGTACTATACCCTGAACCTTGGATCCTCCTTTTAACCCTTGAACCTCTTCTAAACTCTGGGACCTCTTCTAAACTCTGAAACCTCCTTCTTAACTCTGAGACCTCCTTCTAAACTTTGGAACCTCTCTCTAAATCTTGGAACCTCCTTCTAAACCCTTCACCTCCCTCTAACCCTTAAAATCCTCCTAAACTGTTCAACCCCCAATGAAGATGAAAGCCTTCATTACCTCAACCATGATGATGCACATTCCTTTCACACATGCATGCACTATGTCATTTGAATAACACACCTTAGAGCGTGTTTTCTGACATTTGTGCATGAAACTTGGTTAAAAACATGCTTAATGCGACTTCGACCATGCAAACTACATCCGATGGGCATGATACTTTTCATATGCCTCAAAATATATGGTACTGATGCATGTGAAAAGTATATTACCCATTAGATATGTGCGTGTTTGAATAACACACCTCAAAGGGTGTTATTTTATGATTGTGCATGACACTTGTAGAAAACACACTTTAATGTGACTTTGACCATGCAAATCATATCTTTGACAGCTGTACGGAAGGTATCCCATGAGGATGGCAATGAACATAAGATAAATATTGCCTTAGTCTCCACATCAAAATTCATCTTCTGAGCCTGAAGCTGGCTGAAAATAATATTGAATTCATTCAAGTGAGAAGCAATGGAGACCCCTTCCTTCATCTGCAGCTCAAACAACCTCTTCATGAGGTAAACTTTATTAGAGGAAGTTTCCTTCTCATAAGTGGCACACAGTTTCTTCCACAAATCTTCTATAGTCTGCTCATTTACTACTGTGAAATAAACCGACTCTGCAAGATGAAGTCTAATAGTAGACTTTGCTAATGCATCCAACTCATTCCAATCATCCTCAGACATATTTGCAAGCTTGGCTTCAATCGTGTGAGGCCATGGCCGCGCCCCATGCCCCACGTCCCCTCTCCCCCTCCCCTCACCCCCCTCTCTCTCTCTCTATCTCTCTCTGTCTCTCTCTGTCTCTCTCTCTCTCTCTCACATGCGTGCCCACCGCAACCACCCCCCCTATTTCCCCCTCCCCCTTCCATCCCCAAAACACAAAATCACACGGTCACAAAAACAAGAAAAGATTTGTTTTCATTTTTTTGCATGCCTGCGGCCGTGGCCGTGCCTCTACAAGATGCATTAGGCACAGGGAGGGGAGTAATATTAGGAAGGAGGAGGTAGGAATGTGCCTCTCCCCCTCCCCCCCCTCTCTCTCTCTCCTTTTTCTTACCCTCCTCTCCCCTCTGGTGTCTCCGCAGCCACAAACCCCCCACCTCTATCTTTTTCCCGTTCCCTCTTCTCTCCCCTCCCCTCTTCCTCCCCTTACCATCCTCACCTTCCCCTTCCCCTTCCCCTTTCCTCCCCATCCCCTTCCCCTCCCTGCCTCACCTCTCCCCTCGCCTCCCCTCCCTTTCCTTTCCTCCCCTCCCCCTCCCCCTCCTCTCCCCTTCCCCCTTCCTCACCCTTCCCTTCCCTTCTCTTCCCCTTTCCTTCACTTCCCCATCACCCCCCCTTCTTTTCCCTCTTCCTCCTCTTCCCTCTTCCTTCTCTTCCCCCTCCCCCCTTTTTTTTCCCTCTTCCTTCCCCTGCCTCTCTCCCCCTCCCCTTCTCTTTCCCCTTCCTTCCCTTCCCCGTCCCCTTCCCTTTCCCCTTCCTTTCCCTATGTCTCTTACCCCCTCCCTTTCTCTCTCTTTCCCCCACCCTCCCCTCCATTATTAGCCATAGCGTGAATCTTGCACTAACATGGATGAACCAAAAGCCTCGTGGGTGTGTTCATGCCACATGGGCAAGCGGAGAGACAATGTTAGTTAGAGAGAGAGAGAGAGAGAGAGAGAGAGAGAGAGACATCCTCAGCCTCTATGGTAGATATGAACAATTTCACTCCATTTGAAACCCTGGGACCAATGAAAGCATCAAAATTTTGATACCATTCTCCAGGTGCTTGCTTAAGGCCATAGAGAAGTGATCAAAGTCAAGTATTTATGTTTTCCTAGTTAATACCTATAAACTATAATATATTATCTAGTACTTTACACGCATGTGTGAGTAGTTATGGGTCAGCATACGTGGACCCCCCATTGGCACGTGACATAGATATTTTGTATCCATATGCGAGTATATACGAGTCGGCATACATGGACTCCTTGTTGGAACTTCTTTTTAAAACATCTACCTTTTTTACTATTTTTAAAAACTATATAGCTTATGATTACTAAACATATGCATTTTTTACAACAAGTTTATGAATACTAAAAACTATATAGTTTGTGGCTACTAAAAACATATTCTTTTTTCACTAATTTTTAAAACTATATAATTTTTTCCCACTTAAAACATCCTTCTTTTCCATATTTTCATGTAACTTCAAATTTCTTACAAAAAAATGATTTTCTTTATGAAAACAATCTTTTCAAATGTGAAATGATAAATTGTAAACTAAGAGCTTTGTATTTATCCATTTGCATCCTAGTGTGGGTAGATATCAACTAGTCTAAGTGAGCCCACCACCACTGACACTGGACACCTTTGAAAAGAATTAAAAAGCTTACAAATTTGTTTGGAAGATTTGTTTATACTGACACTCACTATTTGCAAATAGTAAAAGGTAGGCATACAATATATATAATAAACTATGCCACACAATAGATCAACAATAGCAAGTGGTAGTTAGTATCAACCCGCACAGTCACTTAAACCTATTGTGTTGTATTTAACATACAACACGGTATATAGTATTATTGTGTGGTATTTTTACCATTTTATTGCACGGTGTGTCATATTGCACGGTAACCTGTCATAGCCGGTGCATAAAAATAATTCATAGGCCAGTTTAAATCGCTCCAAGTATCCTTAAAAAATGTTTAAAATGTTCTAATTTTCCAATTTAAAATGGCCGTATTAGATCCCTTCTAAATCCTTGATTGTCTTCCATGAGAGTTGGTGAAAAATAGAATGCAATGCAACTTTGGCCATGCAAACCATATTTGATGGCCATGATACTTTACAAGCCACTCAAGATAGGTGGGGTTGATGTGCGTGTAACAGATACATGTGTGCATTCAAATAACACACCTTAGAGTGTGTTTTTTGACAGTTGTGCATGAGACTTGGTAAAAAACGTGGTGTACAATGTAAATGCAACCATGTGAATTGTATCCGATGGGCATGATAGTTTTCATGAATCTCAAGATAGTTGTGATTGACATATATGCAAAGTATCATGGGATGAGGTGGTGCGGGCGAGTTCTTGCCAAAATTGGCCCATGAATTTAATGTCTATCACTCACTATTTCCTATGGCAAACCATGCAATTTGAACACATTTTGTGAGCCTATAACTGCCACAGGAAGGCTAGTTATGAAGTCTATTGAAATGTGGTTCCACTACACTTTAGAATGGGTAGAGGCTGAATCAAATCTACTGGTTTGAATTCAATTCTCTATTTTGTTGGCAGGGATTATAGATTTGAACATACCTTATAAACATCCTTCCATGACCCCTTCCATATAATGCTTTGCTTTACCCTTTCATCGGTCTTAAATAGTCCAATATGACTAGCCATGGGTGAGGAATGCATTTTTTATAGCACCATCAATCTATAGGTAGAATTTTCCACTAGAAAAATCCTCCCTTTGTACCATAATAAGCCATTGTATAGCTTTTGTTTGTTGGGATGGTCTTTACAAGAGAGATTTTATAGGTCTTGAAATATGATAGCAGCTACTAGATCTAATAGGTATTCCTCTTGAATTCTATGGATCCATTTCTTGTAGATTTCTGTAATAGACGATAAAGTGCATGGCCACATCCTAGAGAGTAAATCAGCCACAATATTCTCCTTCCCTGCCTTGTATTCAATGTCAAAATCATAATTTTGTACAATTGACAACCACCTCCTTTGCTTGGAAGAGAGAATTGTTTGGGATAAAAAATACCTAAGCGTTCATCCTCACCTTGAAATGGATGTGATACACATAATGGTGCCACTTTTCAATGGCATGGAGTATGGCCAACATCTCTTGGTCATACATGTGATATGTGAGCTCCTTGTCATCCAGATTTCTACTTTCATAGCAATTACTCCATGGGGCTGCTTCAAGACTACACCAATGCCTCCCCCACTAGGATCTGCTTCAATTGTGAAGGTTAAGGAGAAATCAGGGCATACAAATATGGGTGCTGAGGAGAGGACTACCTTCCATTGTTGGAAGACATTTTTCTTCCTACAATGTCCATACAAAAGAGTCTTTTTTAAGGTCACTGAGAGGTGTTGCTATCTCAGTGAAATGTTTAATAAACCTTCTATAGAAGGAGGCAAGTCCAAGAAAGCCTCTCAACAACTGAGTGACATTGGTTGGTTGGTTGTGGCCAGTCCATGGACCATAATGCATCTCACCTTGTTGGGATCCATGTCCCAAATTTCCACCTCATTTTCCATGAAGGTGCACTTGCTTTTGGCTTTAGCATAGAGCTGATGGGTTCTCAAAACCCTCAAAATTTTATTCATAGGGGAGAGATGGTCTGCCTTTTACTTATTGTAGATGAAAGCATCATCAAGAATACCAAAGAAAACTTATAAAGGTAAGGCTATAAAATCTTGTTCATGAGGGCTGAATTAGTGGTGTGGGCATTAGTGAGATCAAATGCCATGACCTTGAATTGGTATAGGAATCTTGTAGTTTTGAAGTTTGTTTTAGGTTCATCCTCCTCCCTCATCCTAATCTAATGGTAGCCTGATCTTATTAGGTCAATCTTAGTGAAACACTTGGCTCCCTTCAACTCATCCAATAGATAATCAAGTCTAGGGATAGGAAAGCTATTCTTTATAGTTATCTTCTTGAGATCTCTTTAATCAATACACATCCTATAAAATCCATCTTTTTTTTTCACCTAGAGGGAAAATGAGGCAAAGGGGGATTGGTTATGGGAGATGAAGTCTCTATCTAGCAACTCTTTGACCTGCATAGCCACCTCCTCTCTCTCCTCTTTTGACAATCTATAGGGAGGTTTAGAACCTGTGATAGAGTGATCATTGTCTCTTTGAGGTGGGAGATGATGGGATAGATTAGCAAACAAAAGAAACACAATTCTCCTAGTGGAGGTGGACTTGGAAGATCCTTGCATGCTCAATCAGGTGGCCATCAAAGTGTGTATACTGTCAGTCCAAATATTGGCCAAAGTAAAAGAAGGATGGAATTGACAATTTTCTATAGTCTCCATGCATCTAGCTCTCTAGATATGCCATGCAAAAATGCTATCCAAAATCTCCCAAGAAGAATCCATCGAGGCATGTATTGCTCTAAAAGGCAGGGATCGTACATCATCTAGAGAGCATGACTCTACTAAATGTCATCAAATCAACAAAGACGAGGAGGAGTCATGACTTTTATTAAAGATCTGCAGGCATGAAAGGGAAATCTAAGCAATTGAACCCCAATTCATGAAAAAGGGGTGCCTAGAAAAGGTATTGCAAATCCTAGCAAGCCCCTTCCAAATATCCTCCCCTATCTATAGTCCCATAAGCAATGCTAAACTAATTCCATCATAGAGTGGCAACAAGGACATGAGGAGTCTTCCTGAAACATGGATCTCCACAAATTAACAAAAATCCCACCATGAAAAAAAGAGAGTGATCTTCTACTCCTATGGGATTTCAAGAATCTCCTCTAAAAAACTTGCTACAAATCAGCAAAAATATGAAAATTCTCCCAATGAGAAGCTCTGGATGGTCTCCAACATTTCTCGAGTCTCTTGGCATATAGTGAAAGAAGGGGATACTCTTCTCTAAATGTCCTTCGTCAATCCATTCCCACTCTCCTAGGTCTCGCTATAGATACTTAATTGCTGCCCCACCATGAAGCCACAATCTCCATGAACCCAATGCCAAGAGAAGTGGTCGGGGTCTAAATACCACTGAGAATCTGCACCATGCTCCACAAATCCGATGATCGTGATAGGCTGAAAAACAATCCCAAAAGAGCATCATTTGAAGATCTAGACATCCTGCCTCCCATTTGGATATCAAAAACCAAGGAATCCTCATGTGGTATAGAAATTTGTCATGAATTTGGTATTAAAAACCCATTCCATATTTTCCACCTTCATGTATGTAACAAGGTGCATAGTGTGAAAATGGGCTCGTGCACATCGCAGTGTCCACATTCGGTATCAGATGGGACTCAAACATTGCAAGAACATGGAGACCATAGGATTGAAGACCTATGGAAAGTTTGAGTCCAATCTAACACATGGAGATGCAAATCCTATTGACCCGTTCCATATTTTGCAACTTCATGCATGTAATGAGGTGCATAGTGTGGAAATGGGCACTTGCACCTCCGAGTGCCCACCTTCTGTGTCAGATATTGCAAGAACATGGAGACCATAGGGTTTAAGATCTGTGCAAAGTTTGAGTCCAATCCACACATGGACATGCAAATCCTATTGACCCATTCCATATTTTGTTCCTTCACATATGTAATGAGGTGCATAGGGTGAAAATGGTCCCTTGCACCTCCCAGTGCCCACATTTAGTGTTAGATGGGACTCAGAATTTGAAAGAACATGGAGACCATAGGGTTTATAACCTGTGCAAAGTTTGAGTCCAATCCAACACATGGACATGCAAGTGCTATTGACCCATTCCATATTTTGCACCTTCACATATGTAACAAGATGCATAGTGTGAAACTAGGCCTTTTCACCTCCCAATGCCCACATTTGATGTTAGATGGGACTCAAACTTTGCAAAAACATGGAGACCATAGGGTTTAAGACCTGTGCAGAGTTTGAGTCCAATCCAACACATGGACATGAAAATCCTATTAACCCATTCTATATTTTGCACCTTCAAATATGTAACGAGGTGCATAGGGTGAAAATGGGCCCTTTCACCTTCGAGTGCCCACATTTGGTGTCAACAGTAGATAGGACTCAAACTTTACAAGAACATGGAGACCATAGGGTTTAAAACATGTGCAAAGTTTGAGTCCAATCCGACACATGGACATGAAAATCCTATTGTGCCATTCCATATTTTGTACCTTCATGTATGTAACGAGGTGCATGGGATGAAAATGGGACCTTGCACCTCCTTGTGCCCACATTTGGTATCAGATGGGACTCAAACTTTGCAAGAACATGGAGGCCATAGGATTTAAGATATGTGCAAAGTTTGAGTCCAATCCCACACATGGACATTCAAATCCTATTGAACCATTCCATATTTTGCATCTTCACGTATGAAACGAGGTGAATAGGGTGAAAATGGGCCCTTTCACCTCCCAGTTCCCAAATTTGATGTCAAATGGGACTCAAAATTTACAAGAACATGGAGAACATATAGTTTGAGAGCTATGAAATGTTGGAGTTCAGTCTGACACATGGACATGCAAATCCTATTGACCCATTCCATATTTTGCACCTTCACATATGTAACGAGGTGCATAGGGTAAAAATGGGTCATTTCACTTCCCAATGTCGACATTCGGTGTCCGATGGGACTATGGACTTAAGACCTATGCAAAGGTTGAGTCAAATCTGACACATGGACATGCAAATCCTATTGACCTATTCCATATTTTGCACCTTCACGTATGTAACAAGGTGCATAGTGTGAAAATGGGACCTTGCAGCTCCCAACGCCCCCATTTGGTGTCAGATGGGACTAAAAGTTTGCAAGAAAATGGAAAATATAGGGTTTTAGACTTGAGAAAGGTCTGAGTCCAATCTGACACATATACATGTAGATCCTTGTGACCCATTGCATATTTTGCACCTTCATATATGTAACGAGGTGCATAGGGTCAAAATGGATACTTTCACCTCCCAGTGCCCACATTTAGTGTCAGATGGGACTCAAACTTTATAATAACATGGAGACCATAGGGTTTAAGACCTATGCAAAATTTGAGTCCAATTTGACACTTGGACATGAAAATTAAGTTGACAAAACAAATTATATACTCAATTAAAATTTTGCATAAAATAGAAGAAAATCATACAAGTTCAAATGTTGCCAAGATATAACACATCAAAACAAGATTCTTTAATGGGCTTAACAAACATAAATGGATAGTCAATAAAGAAACAATTGTAAAGAGGTATGAAGAATTCATCATTGTGCTATATACAATTTATTAATCCTTTATTGCACGGAACTTGTACAAACAACCATTTAAATCACCAAAACACGATACACCATTGGAACATAACCAATAATAAACACTTGTACATGAAAAAACAAGGAATGGAATGAAGGAGGAAATGTAGATCATGAAATAGAGTCAAATACAAGGCTATGCATGACATTGTATGAAACCAATCATGTCGTATACAGTGAAATGCATAAAAAAAGTCCATGCAAAATACAATGGTGTGCTCACAATGTGAGACTATAGATCTCCAATACAATGACATGTAATAAACTAGCAATCCCCAATACAATGATATACCCTAAGCTACTCCTTAGTATCCATCCTCATGTCAATAGTTACAAGTATGCTTTCGTGATCCTCTAGATCAAGGTGCCATCGTGGAGTGGATGTTATCTTGCGAGTGTGAACACGAGTCAACTGAACCCTGATTGTAACAACAAGATGGGATTACATGTATGCCTCATGATCTGCCATGTACTCTTGATACTCAAAGAAGCGACCATGCCATGTACCTAGACTCAAAGTAGTACCTAGCTACAATCATGCTATGAGCATCAAAATGGATCCCATGCCCATCCACTACATCCTAGTTGAGCACACTCTTCACCATAGAGCATCTCAATAGAAGTAATCCACATGCTCAGAATTTCCCTCTGGAGCAGTGATCACGAAGATGTCATCAATACGTAAGAGACATGTCAATTGGTTGTAATCTCTGCTAGAATTGAACCCTGAATCCTGATCATCATCATGTACCACCTCCTAGGGTTGTATGGGAGAAAGTATGTGTCACGTCCATGGATTAGCCCATGGCACCATGGAACAACCTCCCCAATCATCATCAATGCACGTCGATCAAAAACATGCTAAGCGTTGAGAAAATATCACGGGGTTTGAGTTGCCTGTGCTCCTAATCGATTGTAGATCAAGAGTGCCAGGCACGGTATAACAATCAAAAGGCCTACACTGATCAATGCTCCCTATGTCCACACACCAAAAAAACCATATAACCACCCTATCATCACGCGACTGAAATGAGGAGAACACACTAGTGCACCACTACACCACATCTCATGCATCCACAAAGTGAGTGGCATTGTGATGCAATTGGTGTTGCCATAAAGCATGCTTCAGGCAAGCACCTGCCCCATCATGCTCTCCTTTACCATGCCCTATCTCAAAGTAGCTCCACATCACTAGAATTCTCGTCTCATGGTGCCATCTATAGAACCAATAAAACTTCCTAGCAGACTTGATTGAGCACCACAACCGTCAGACAAAACCCATCGTCATTGCCATGTCACACCCTGATCTCTCAAGAAACTATCATGGAGACTAAAACAATGCTGCACAAAATGGGCATCTCACTAATGTAAAAGTGATACTCTTGCACAATGATACGCGAGTCCATGGTGCTATCAGTGCCATCCACCTGAGCCTGTGCATGATGATAGCTAATATGCACAAATATAGCAGCCTAGAAGATGGTGTGGAAAAAACAATGAGGATGTTGGAAAGAAATAAATGAAAGTGCAAAAGAAAACACAAGTAAGAACAATACTCGTTCACATGTCACCTATTCGAAAAAATAATACAATGATTGGATCACGTGCTGTGGTGTGAAGGTATAGTTCTTTGCAAAGTCCACCACTGAGACGACCACCCCTAAGGGAAATGTGCTCAAGCAAGCACAGAACTATTGATCCTCCCACTTTGCAGTGTGGGAGTGGCATATGTAGTGATACAACTTCCCTCGAAAAGCATCAATGAAAGCAACACGTGGAGTCTGCTACTCCACAAGCTACAACCTCCTGGACTGTGCACCACCATCTAATGTCAATGTGATGTACTCGTACTATTGCCAATGCACAATCTCCACATCACTGACATCTAGCAGAATTCATGGCAACCTAGCAAAGTGACCACACACCGTACGCCTCCCCTCTACACAATCAAGGGAGTGGTACAAAGTATTGTCGTCTCGTGCACACAATATGGAGTGAATGAAGTCATGAGGGCTAGTAGGAACCATGCCCCTATGACCATGAAGGGAATGAAATACGTCATACATCAATCCAAAATCAACATGATATTGACAACAACACATGTCATGCTCTCTAGAGCACTACACAAACCATGGGATGTGCTGCTCAAATGACCTTTGCCCAATCCTGAACTCTGGGTGCGCCTCTATAAAGTGAGTGTACAACTCATTCGGGGTACACTCCAAAAAACATGCACCATGCTTAATGTACACACCACGTGACACCCTCTTTTGCATTGCCTTCTTGAACATTGGATATGCCCTACAATGCTCCTCCCAAAACTGTTGTATGATGGACCTAGTGCAATCATCTAATAGTCGATCGCTATGGGGTGCACGACCACTCGAAGCCCAAAGAGCATCAACATCATGGTCCTCTAGACTCTGCCTCCTAATCATACCTGCTCACAATGTGCGCGGTGCAATGTCAAGGAGACGGGATGTGGTGCGTACATGGCCAACCATCTAGGGTATACTAATGGCAGCCACAATGGCATGACGTGTTGCCAAGGCATCTACAGTGTTCCTATGCTTGATGGATGTGTAGGACCGATGAACACTAGAAAGAACCTTGCTACATACTGCATTATCTCTAGATGCACCAATACCAGCAAGCCTCCTACACTCGACCAAGTCAAGGTGATGTATCAAGCAAGATAGTAGAGTTGACTATGAAGCTGGTGTAATGTCGCTAAAGAATGACTCCACTATCCTACTAGCATGATGACGAATGATAGTCCTAGGCAAGTCAGGCATCACAAGGGCGAGGTGGGACAAGAGGAACATCCAAATATGGAAAATGAGTGGGAGGTGAGGGGGGAGGGGGAGGGAGGGGGGAGGTAGAGTGGAGGGAAGAGCTAGAGGTAATAAAGGAGGGGGGAACAAGAAGGGGGGGGAGGGATGTAAGGCAAATGGAGACGAGGTGGAGTGAAGGAGGAAAGTGGATGGGGGAGGGGGGTGAGGAAGGGTGGAGGGGAGTAAGAAGGTGGAGAGGGTATGGGGGGGAGGGGGAGGGGAGAGGGTATGCATGGGAGGTGGGAGGAGGGGAGGGTTGATGAGGTGGAGGTGGTGGGGTGGGCTGGAGGGGGAGGAGGGAGGGAGGGAGGGAGGTGGTAGATGGAGGTGGGGGTAAGAGTGCATCATCAATAGCACGAGATCTCGCTCTCACTCTCGAGGCTCTATTTTGCTCACACGCCTTCCTCTTTCGCTCCTCATCCATGATAGTATGAGTAGGGGCTTCCTGCTTCTATCACATCTATCAGATATAGGGCTTTGAGAACCCATTCTCAATGAAGGTAGGAGAAAGTGACAAGTGATGGGAAGGCAAGAATGGAGAGGCTCCAAACAAAGGGTGCATGAAATTATTTTAAAAAAAGTAGTCTCTTTTTGGACAATGCTCCCCTAGATCTTGATTGGATTTGATTGGCTTTCATTGGATGTAGTTTGGCTAAATCTAGTGGTTGTGTTGATTTGGTGGCTCTTCTAATTTGAGATCTTGATTGGATCTACTTTGGCTAAATCTAGTGGTTGTGGTGATTTGACCAAAATAAGTGGCTCTTCTAATTTGACATAATTTTAATATTTTACACTAATTTTAAAGGAATCCATTGCTAATCTGATTTCATGTTTGCATAATATAACGGTATATTATTATGTTTAATTTTAATTTATTTCCAAATTAACCTGATGGTATGTCCTAACATTTTGATTATGTCATGCAAATATTATGCTTTCACCTAATTTTATTTCCATATTAACCTAATGCTATGTCCTAACATTTTGATTATGTAGCAAAAATTATACGTTACCCTATGCTAAACAAATGGTGTATTGTTATATTATGTAGCAATACAATTCACCTATGCTAATTATTGAATCAAATTCCACGCATATTGGCATGACCATGCGATTTGAAGATTGGCATTCGCATGCATTGTTTGGCCTGAGCAGGCATGCATGAGCATGGTTGATGATGTGCACGACCATGCATGCATGAGCATGGTTGATGGGTGATGTGGCTCTGTGTGTGCTGTTGAGGTGGCACATCATGTGTCATGTCTCTAAGGTCATCATGCATGAGGTGGCAACCTAAGGTGGCCAAGGCTGTGACATGGCTTTATGATATGGTAGCATGAGGTGGAAATGATGAGTTGGCAAAGATGAGGTGGAAGACTGAGGTGGCAACTGACTAATGAGACTAGGCTCCAACCATGTGTATGATGTAGCTTGATGAGGTGGCAAAAAAGTTACATGGTGAGGTGGCAAATCAGTGTGATGTGGCGAGGTGATATGGTAGCTCATGTGATGATGTGGAAGAGGTTGAGCTACTGAGGTGGACATTGATGATGTGTGAGGTGGCAAGAGGTAGGGAGGTGGCATGGGTGACATGGCAAGTCAGCATAGTCAAACTTGCTTACGTGGTAGGCTGATGAGGCAATTTAGATGAGCTGTCTAATGAGTCATCCTTCCACATGTGCACCATGCCACCCCTCAAATGGCAGCCACTAGGATTGGTGATCTACCAAGCCTACCTTTCCAAGCCTAATTAGGCTTGGTATTTGGCTTGGCTGGCCCTTTTTCCCTAAAAAAGAGGATTTTAACATGAGGAGGCCAAAATTGACCCTTCCCTAAGTCAATTTTAACCAAACTGGTTTCCTTAAATTCATCACGTGGAGGAGGTTAATATATTTTATTTTTGACATAATTGGTTATGTGCACAAATTATTATATTTATTTCATTTTCCCTTTTCCACTCCTCTTACAAGTGAAAGTAAAAATTAATCATAGATCTCTCAAAATCCATCCGTAAAATTTGAGATTTTTCACTTCCACCACATACCCTTGTGTGTCCACTAAACCTCTATCAAATTGGATTTGTTCAATTAATCATAATATTAAAAAATGTTGTGGTACAAAAAAATGTACCTTTTTTTGGTCTTTATAAATATATATTATTTATATAAACCCTTCCAAAAAATCAAGTTAGAGTAGTCTCTCAATGGATTTCTAGAGATCTATGCAAGTGGAAGTTAGGATGAAAGAGAATGACTCCAATGGAGTTGCATGGATCCAAGGCTAGATCATTACCTTATAGAAGGATGTTTGTAGGATAAATATGATGAGCTAGAAAATAAAAATGAGAAAAACCTAATAGAAAATAGTGAAAAAGAGGCTGAGTTTGTAAGATTGAAACATGAGTGGGCAAGGGGGTGGTAACAAGCTAAGGGTGTCCACTTTTTGGCCACTTTCCATGGCTTGGGAGGGGGGAGAACATCCTTTTTTGCACTCAAATTGAGAAATCTGACCTACTTCCCTAAGTATTTAGTTCTCAAAGTCTTAACACAAAACATCACATGCCTTTGTGCACATAATGGTTGGTCCGATCAAAAATTGGAGTTACTCATAAAAACTTTGTTTGCGGCAAACTTCAGGATCACAACACTTGTCACACTTTTTCACAAATAGACACTATGACACTAAATTCACAATTTCTCCCTTGTTATACATCAAATGAAGGTGACACTTAATAGGAAGTGTCCTCACATATGGTAGAACTTATTGTCCTCTTGTCATTGGAAAAAGAAATACATTAGTTTTATCAATGAGTAACATCATTTTACTAGCATTGTGTGAGATTATGATTTGAAACTCTAGTTTCTCATCTTTAATGAGGTAAGTTTAGAGTTTAGGACTTAGGGTTAGGTATTTTTTCAATCATTATCATAATATCTATTACTAACATTGTACGAGATTATGATTTGGAATACCAGTGTCTCATCTTTATAGGGATTTAGGAGTGAATTAAAATGGGAATTTTAAATCGGCGAATTAAAAAGCTTTAAACATTTTTTAGACCCCCCTGGAGTGATTTAATTTGGCCTTGCCACATTTTTTTACCGAGACCAACCGCGTGGTAAAACTACATACTATGTGGTAAGAAGATAGATATGCTTCTCGGTATTTATCTATACTGAGCGGTGATAGATATACTGTACGGTATAGTTCAAATATCGTGTGGTACTATAGATATACCAAGCGGTACAATATCTTATATATATACTGTGCATCCACCTCGTACTATTTGCATTCTCGAGAATATAGCTCTACTTGGAGTCTCGAAAAAAGCAAAGAAGGACAAGCAAAAAAGGATAAAGAAAGATTCCAAACTAATTTGTAAGTTTTTGTATCCTTTTGAAAAGTGTCCAGTGTCGGTGATGGGCTCACTCAGGCCAGCTAATATCTACCCACACTAGCATGCAAAATGGGATAAATGCAAAGCTCTTAGTTATGGTTTATCATTTGTGATTTGAAAGAATTATTTTTATAAAGAATAGTATTTAAGAAAAATAAATTTGAAGTTATTTTCATGAAAAAATAAAAAAGAAAGTTGTTTTTGTAGGCATTAGTTAATTAGCTTTTAAAATTTAGTGAAACCATATAGTTTTTAGTATTTATAATTTTGTAAAGAAATTACATGTTTTGTAGTCATTAGCTATATAGTTTACAAAAAAATAGTGAAAAAGATAGATGGTTTGGAAAGAAAGTATCTATGTACTAGTAGGGAGTCCGGGTATGCCGACTTGTAACTACTCGCATACAGATATAGAATATCTTTGAACCATGTGCCAATGGGTGGTCCGAATATGCCGACCGGTAACTACTCACACATGGATGTGAAATAGTAAATAATATATTATACCTTATATGCACTTATTAGGAAAATAAAAGTACTTGGCTTTCACCGGTTGTGGCTTGCATATTTGCCAGCTACTGCTGATAACAACCTGTTGAAAGTCTAGCTGGTTGTGTAGCTCGCAATTGCCAGCTTGTATCAACCCACAAATTACATTCTAGGAAACGTTATGGATGATACTTGTCTACTTACTTGTTGTTAGATGAAATGTGGCATACTATACCATGCATTTATGTGTAGATTGTAATACTTTCTTTTCAAAACAATTAGTTGAACTTATGTAGGTATGATATGTATGTCTAAACTCATGTTAGGTATGCCTAGCCTAGGTAGGTGTCCTTTACTCTATAGATTCAAACAAAGAGTCATGATAAGTGCACATGTAGGTATTGGTGGCTACTGCACTAGTGTGTGTGAACTACCAACATTCACGTACAAAGCATGATGTTGCAAATGATCATAGTGCAGATAGATTCTTACTCGAGAAAGAGCGGGATGTGGGAAAAGGCGACTTGCCATCCCATGCCTATTTCCATAGGTAGATTACCACATCTACAACCATCCAATTATGTCGGAAGGGGGCAATATGATTGGATGGTTGCTTTGTCTTGAGGTATATTAAACTTACATTGTTTTTTGATGACATGTTAGCAACATTGTCTTGAATTGCTATAAACATATTAATGATCTGAGATGGTTGGTCTATTTTACATGGGCAACAAACATATTAATGATCTGAGATGGTTTATCTATTTTACATGGGTAGCAATCATGGCAGATAGAGAAGATAGTGTAGGCCAATATCCACTGCAAAACAAGGCTCATGGAGGGCAAAGTGTTGCAAAACCGTAGGATTTTGTTACAATGTTAGGTTGTTAGAAGTGGATGTGCAACTTTTACAACCAAGCCTTCACATGATCTAACTTGAGGATAAGAAAAGTTTTGATTAGCAATGAAGAAAAAATAATAAAGAGATGTGAGGGACCAAGTGTCGAATCTGTTGATGGCATCCTACAAGGCATTAAACATGCAGAAAGTAGAGTAACCCGTGTACAAGATGAAGATCTAAATGAGTGAATGTTTAATATATTGTGGAACTATTCCAATGGAATTTGACATTGATTTGGACCATGGGTATTGTAAATCAATCAATTGCTAGTTCCTTATATATTCTATTTGAGTCTAGATATTTAAGCCTGCTTGTAACATGAAATGCTTTTAAATCTTCTGAATAGTTGTCATATGGTTGGGATTGGAAAGGAGTGGGGGTGAGAGAAATTACTACCATGTACATGTAAGAAGTGCTAGCTATTGCACTAGCATGTGTGAAATACCAACTTTTGCGTATAGGGCATGATGTCATGAAAGATCATACTGCAGATAGATGCTTACTCGAGAAAGAGCAAGATGTGGGAAAATGCAATTTTCCATCCCACACCTACATCCATAGGTAGATTACAACGTCTATAACCATCCAATTATGTCGCAAGGGGGCAAGACGATTGGATGGTTTCTCTGTCTCGAGGTCTAGCACACTTACTAAGCATTGGTAGAATAAGATTGAGTGAAATGATTGTTCCATGCAAGACATATTGTCAAATGATACATATTGAGATAGAAAATTTTGCACATTATTGATCCATTAGTATGTGCATACAGACGTGAACATGGCTCCAAAGAAACAAGGAAAAAACCCTGCAAAAGCACATGATTATGTTATGCTTATAACTGCCACTAATTGGAGATGTAACATCTACCATGAAGAGTGCACGGGTTCAAGTACTCAGATGTGCAAACGTTTCCTAGGTGATCCTCAAAGACAGATGGGTGGAAGTGCAAGGGTCTAGGAATGGAAAGGGTGGTAGCCATTTTGGGTGGTGAAACATCTGTAAGTGCAGACACGATTGTGGATGACATAGTCACGCGCCACCAGGCTCAACTTGTAACTGAAGAAAGAACTATGGCTCTTGGGTCCTCGGGTGAGCAATTGGTGACTATGGAAAGTTGTTCACAAAGTGCAGCCGTGCACAGTAGTGGCATAGGGTCCCTTGTACAGTTGGCAAATTGCTCAAATGTGCATATGGAAAGAGGAAAATCTAGTAACGTGTTGCCGTATAAATTGCATCGTATGCCTGTGCGCAGAGATATTGGGAGTTGCAAAATCATCCTTATTGCCTGTTGATGCAAAATCGTCACTAGGAAGTGACTGTGTGGTCAAATACCACTTTCGTCAGTTTTGTAGATTTGCCCTTGTGAGGCAGAAGCTGTGTTTTTTGCAGTGAGAGAATATTTTGCAGTGTTCTATAATGGCATCTGATTCTCTTTCACAGATTGTCACTAAAAAGCTTGACAAGAACAACTTCCAGGCATGGAAATTTAGAATGACAAATTTCCTTATGGGAAAAGGCTATTGGGAGTCCATTATAGGAAATGAAGAAGAACCAGTTCTTCCTAATGTTCCCAATCAACAGGAAATGCAGGCATTTAAAGGATGGCATGAGAGAGCCAGAAAAGTTATGTATTGGCTGTCCATCAGTATTTCAAATTCTATGATTGTGCATATTCAGGATGCAAGTATGCCAAAGGAGGCATGGGATACTTTAGCAAAAATGTACAGCACAAATACGCAAGCCAGGAAAATGCAGCTCAAGCAAGAGTTGCACAAGGTGCAGAGAGAAAATATGAGCATCAATGACTACCACATGAAGGTGAAGAAAATTGCAGATGCACTTGCTTCCATTGGGTCGCTAGTGGAAGATGATGATTTAGTTTCTGTGACCTTGAATGGTCTAGGAAAGGATTATGCACAGTTCCGGACATCCATTGCCGTCCCTGAAAAATTTCTTGATTTTGAGTTGTTTGCTCTTCTAATTTCTGAAGAGAAGAGAAATGGTGGTGCATCTTCTTCAGGAGGAACTTCAAAAGAAACTGTCTTCTACTCAAATGCTGGAAGAGGTAGAGGCAGAGGTAGAGCAAGCCAATCTAAAGGCCGTGGTAGAAATCAGAATATGCAGCAAACTCAAGAAAACCCGTCCTATGGAGGAGGACGTGGTAACTCTAGAGGCAGGGGGAACCAAAGAGGTCGTGGTGGATGGCAGAGAGGCCAAAATGCAAACAGCAATGTTGAATGCTAGTACTGTGGTAAAATGGGTCATATGGCTAAAGACTACTATAAAAAGCAGAATGACATCATGAATGGAAAATTGCAGCAAGGGAATTATGCATCTTCTAGTAGACAAGGTGATGACAGAAATGAGCATCTGTTTATGGTGCAGCACATGACCAATTCTGTGACAAGTGCAGAAGAAAGCAATGATCTGTGGTATGTTGACTCAGGTGCGTCAAACCACACGAGAGGTCATCAGAATGGATGCAGGATGCAAGGAAAATTGAAAACCCAAGATTTGTGGAGACTGGTGATGATACTACACATCCTATTGTGCAGATTGGTAAAATTCCTTTGTCTATGCAGGATGGGAAAAAGAAATACCTGTCTGATGTATTTCATGTCTTGAATATCACCAAGAACCTGGTTTCTGTTGGTCAAATGGTTGAGCAGGGTTTAATCCTCATGGATGCTTTGTTGAGGATATGAAAAATAACGGTCGCTTGATAGCAAAAGGAAAGAAAAAGGACAGGATGCTTACATTAGATGCGGACATGCCTGAATTGAGTGCATCAATGTTTGCAGATGGGACCGGTGTAGTTGCAGATATTGATATCTGGCATAAACGCATTGGTCATGTTAATGTACAGTGACTTAAATCAATGCAGGCCCAAAATATTGTTGCAGTGTGGACATGAGACACGACACAAGGTCCCTTAGGACCCAATCCTCCCTGCAAATATCAGGGGTTGCGATTTATTTTTGACTTGATGATGTCCATATTATAATTTACTACAACTATATGAATAAAGGTGTCATCATCTTTCGATCTTGCATCCCGTTGCTCCCTCATATCGCGAACATGCATAAAAAACGAGGAATGTTGTAAGAATTATGATTGAAAATAAGCAATTTTGAATGGATGAGCAATCACTCAACACACACACACACACAATGCATAAGGTATGTGAAGCCTGTCAATTTGGAAAATAGGCAAGGAAACCATTTCCTAGACATGTTCAAGAGAGTAAGAAGCGATTGGAATTAATCCACTCTGATGTGTGGACTACTAAAGCTGCATCTATTGGAGGCTGTCATTATTTTGTCACTTTTATTGATGACTACAGCAGAAAAGTTTGGGTGTATTTTATGAAAAAGAAAAGTGAGGTGTTTGGGCATTTCAAAGCTTTTAAAGCTATGGTTGAAAAAGAAACATGGCTGCAAATAAAATGCCTAAGGTCAGATGGAGGGGGAGAGTACCTCTCAAATGAGTTTGCAAGGTTCCTGCAGGAGCATGGCATAAAGCAGGAATATTCATGCAATCATACCCCACAGCAAAATGGACTTGCAGAAAGGAAAAATAGGCATATTGGAGAGGTATCTCGGGCCATGCTAAATGAAAAAGACCTACCAGATTATTATTGGGTTGAAGCAATTGCTACAGTAGTTTACATAATGAACAGGACTCCCACTGCAGCAATACATGGCATGATGCCAGAGGAGATGTATACTGGTAGGAAACCAAATATTTCTCATTTGAAAATTTTTGGTTGCATTGCCTATGTTCATGTGCCAGATGAGTTGAGGTCCAAGTTGGATCCAAAAGCTGAGGAGTGCATCTTTATTGGTTATTCTCTGCAGTAGAAAGGGTATAGATGCTATAACCCTTCTACTCGTAAGTTTACAGTGAGCAGAGATGTTTTTTATGAGATGAGCAACTGGTATAAACCAGTAAATGTGATTGATGATGTAGATGGACAAAATGGTAATGCTGCACAGAATTCACAGCAGCAATCACAAAATATTAGTGGACCTGTAGTGTCCTCTAGCAGTGGTTCACATACTTCGCCATGGACAGGCAGATTGAGATCAGGAGAATCTCCTCAAAGCAATGCAGATAGTGGTATGCAGG
Organism: Dipteris shenzhenensis; assembly: GCF_047967505.1. Classification (NCBI taxonomy): domain Eukaryota; kingdom Viridiplantae; phylum Streptophyta; class Polypodiopsida; order Gleicheniales; family Dipteridaceae; genus Dipteris; species Dipteris shenzhenensis. The sequence goes on from NC_141602.1 coordinate 36,627,625, forward strand.
TATCATGAAAAGGAAAAGAGAAGGTAGATCAGCCCATGTTTGATGTGAATGCAGGTCATTCTTATGTGGATGGTGAATCCCAGTGGCTCAGAACAGAGCATTGATGATGAGTTGGGTATTCCTTCTGTTGTTACACCTGGAGTAAGGAAGACCAGGGATGTTTTGAGAGCACCTGGAAGTGAGCCTATTTTGCGTAGGTCTACCAGAGCTAGGTATCCTGTGGATAGGCTGAAATATGATGGATTTACAGCCATTCACTATGCCTATATGGTCAAAGTGATACAGGAACCAGAACCCAAAGTGATACAGGAACCAGAACCCACTTCTTTTGAGCAAGCCATGGGAAAAGAAAAATGGGAGAAAGCCATGGATGAAGAAATGGATGCCTTGGAAGCAAATGCTACATGGGAATTGGTGCCTTTGCCTAAAGACAAGAATGCAATTGGCTGTAAGTGGGTTTATAAGGTGAAGCACAATGAAGATGGTTCTGTGAACAGATACAAGGCAAGAGTAGTTGTCAACGGGTATGCATAGACATATGGCATTGATTATGAAGAAACATTCAGTCCGGTTGCAAGGATGGCAACCGTAAGAGCAGTCATTGCTATGGCTGCATCAAAGGGATGGTCTTTACATCAGATGGATGTAAAGAATGCCTTCTTGCATGGTGACTTGCAAGAAGAGGTCTTTATGGAGCAGCCACCAGGTTATGTTCATGCTGTTCATCCTGAGTTTGTTTGTAGGTTGAAGAAAGCCTTGTATGGCTTGAAGCAAGCACCTAGAGCATGGTCTGACAAGATAGGACAGTATCTTGTCACTATTGGCTTTCAGATTTCCAAGGCAGATTTCTCACTTTATGTGAGAAAAACAGAGAAAGGTATTATGCTGCTTGTCATTTATGTTGATGATTTGATCATCACAAGTGATAGTGATGAAGATATCCTTCATGTGAAAATGCTATTGAAGCAGAAGTTTGAGATGAAGGATTTGGGAGAGCTGTGTTATTTCTTGGGCATTGAGGTGATTAGATCACCAAGTGGGATACGGCTCTTGCAGAGGCAGTATGGATTGGACATGCTGTCCAAATATGGGATGACAGGCTGTAAGCCTATTGTAGTTCCTTTGGAGCAGAATGTGAAGCTGAGCGCAGATGCAGGTGAGCTTCTGGAAGACCCTGCTATGTACAGGCGCATAGTAGGAAGTTTGATTTATATGACTATTACCAGGCCAGATTTGAGCTATGCTGTTGGATTGGTAAGTCAGTTTATGCAGGCTCCAAGGAAACCGCATTTGGATGCGGCTAGACGCATACTCAGGTATGTGAATTCCACATTGCAGTATGGACTATTTTATGAGACTGGGGTTCAGATACAGTTACATGGATACACTGATGCTGATTGGACTAGTAGTATTTCTGATAAATGATCTACCAGTGGATATGTGTTCTCTTTTGGGAGTGCTGTAGTCACTTGGAGCAGCAAGAAACAGCCTACAGTTGCCTTGTCGAGCAAAGAGGCTGAGTACAGGGGTGCAGCAATGGCTGCATGTGAGGTAGCTTGGTTGCATAAGCTACTTTATGATATGCATCAGTCTATAGATGGGCCAGTTGTCATTTATTGTGACAACATGAGTAGTATACACTTGGTAAATAACCCAGTCTATCATGCCAGAACAAAGCACATTGAGGTGCATTATCACTATGTGTGGGAGAAGGTTTTACTAGGTCTTATTGATCTAGTTTATGTTAGCACAGAGGATCAGGTAGCCGACATATTCACGAAGGCATTGGGTGCAGAGAAGCTACGCAAGTTCAGAGACCTACTTGGTGTGCAAGAATTGGGATTGAGCTCGAGGGGGAGTGTTGAGATATCGAGCTCCACTCGTGATATGCCAGGGTGACCATTGTGCATTTAGGTCACCGACTTGTTAGCTGCAGATGTGGTTGGTACACCACCCATGAATAGTAGCTAGATGACAGCTATCTTTATGTACTTTGGTTCGTGGCTCAGTTAGTATGCCACCTTAGTTAGCTGAGTTTGGTTTGAGACCCACATATAGGGTTCTTCTATTTCTTTGTACTAGAGTTCTTTTGGCTTTCACAACTAAGAAGAGGAAATTGTTTTCAGCCTCCACCTTTGTGTGTATTCCCCCATTGTGTATGCGAGAAAGCCGCAAGTGAGACTCCTTCCTTCTATCCCACTATTTTTACACACGGAGCATTTCCCAGGGCAGCCCACTCTCGGGTTGTGGGGCCCGTTTGGAGCCTCAGATGATCCCGGATGGGGCTCTGGGCTAAACGGAGACCGTAGGTTAGTTGCTCTGTTTTGCGCACCGGTTCTATCATATGGTCGGTGGCCTATTTCGGGACCGACCCCCAGTCGACCGTTTTGGGCGGACTAGGTCGGTCACCCAATTGAGCCTAACTGACTACGACTGGTGGCTATATAAGAGCAAGCCCGTGAAGCCCATTTCATCACTGGCTACAGCAACCCTGATTCCTTGGCATCCAGCCTCCTTCTTCTACTATTTCCAGCACACCATCGAAGCTTCTTTCACAGGAGCGCACTATTGAGAGGCAGCACCATCTATTGTATTAGTTCTATAGTAATCAAATTTTTGATTCTCCATACTATCTTGTTTTCTCTCTTGCGTACGAGATCCTATTATCTGTTGAGCACAGATGTTGTATTATTTTCTTACATGGTATCAGAGCCTGGACTCTAGCAAGAAGATTTGGTAGTGTGTTTTCTGTTTGCGAGCAGATTGTGAGAGATGGCCCAGCCCACAAGACTGCGAATCCCACCATTCAATGAGCTTTGAAACACTGCTACTGGGGTGGACGTGAGGCCGGTTGTGAGACCGGATCCAGTCAATGCAGGACAACAAATAGTACCAATTGCGGATGAGATTCTCGTGTGGACAAGAAGAAATGCAGATGCGCTATGTTCTATTGTCTGCAGTGTTAGTGATTCCGTCATGGCGTTAATTCAACATGTCACCACAGCAGAGGACGGTCTTGAAAAATCAGTACGAGACCACGAATCAGACGCAGATTCAAAATCTGGAGACTCAACTCGCAAACGAGAAGTTGTCTGAGTCTGAAGCGGCAGAGAAGTTCATCACCAGGGTGAAGAATCTGCGCAATCAGATGACTGCGATTGGAATCACCATCATCAACAAGAATCTAGCACGAAGGTGCATACGGATTCTCCCACCAAAGTACGATGGTCTTATTACGGTGCTGAATAAAGAGTCCAGCAACAGCGCGCAGGCAGTACCAGTAGAGCTGTTCATCGCAATTGAGGAGATTTGCACGGAGGCAGTTCATGTACCTGCGGATGAACCGTGGATCATTGACAGTGGTGCATCGCGCCACATGACCAGTCGGAAGGACTGGTATACCTCTCTACAGTCGGTAGGGAATGACATCCTGGTAGCAGTCGGTAATTATGCAAAATGTCCAGCAAAAGGAAAAGGTACGATTGCTCTCAAGTCAGATGGAGTTGTGAAACAGTTGTCCGATGTTCTTTATGTGCCAGATATCAAGAGGAACTTGTTGTCCGTTTCTGCGATCACGGATCGGAACCTCAAAGTTCAATTCGATAAGAATGGTGCACAGATTCTGGATCTTCAAGCGAAGGTCGTTGGTAAAGGTACACGGCGCAACAACATTTATGAACTCTCAGCTTCCAATGCTCGAGCGGATGTGAAGAACACTAAGCTGTGGCATGAGAGGTTTGGTCATCTAAACATTAGTTCTTTGAAGGAGATGCATAAAAGTGGAACGATTGTAGACCTACCAGAAATTTCAGATCTGCTCGATGTATGTGAAGCTTGCATGATGGGCAAGCAGCATCGGCATCCCTTTCCTAAAGAGGCCAGCTGGGTAAAGGCTCCTCTAGAGCTCGTTCACACGGACCTCTGCAGAAAGATGGAGACGGAAGCTTTGGGTGGTTCCTACTACTTCATGACGCTAATCGACGACTACAGTAGAAGGATATGGATATACTTCCTGAAGACTAAAGACGAGGCTTTTAGTAGGTTCAAGGAATGGCATGTAATGGTCGAGAAAGAAACGGGGAGGAAGATGAAGAAGGTGAGATCAAATAGAGGTGGAGAGTTCACATCAACTGAATTCGAAAGTTACTGCAAAAGTCACGGAATCAAGAGGCAGAAACCCCCGCCACATACATCACAGCAAAATGGAGTAGCAGAACGCAAGATGCGCATCATCTGCAAAATGGGCAAGAGTATGATGAAAGGGAAAGATTTGCCAAAGACTTTCTGGGCTGAAGCATGTAACACTGTAGTTTACATCCTGAATCGTAGCTACACGAAGTCTATGAACGGGATGACTCCACTGCAAGCCTTTTCTGGTAAGAAACCTTCAGCTGCACATTTCAGAGTTTTTGGATGTGACTGTTTTGTACATGTCCCTGATGCTACCAGGACCAAATGGGAACCGAAGAGCCGGAAGTGTATTTTCTTGGGCTACAATGAAGAGGCGAAGGGTTACCGTCTCTATAACCCTGTTACCAAGAAGGTAATTGTAAGTCGCAATGTGGTCTTCTCAGAACAGTCGCATCAATTGGAGGAGGATGCTTCCTTCCCAGACAACCAAGACCAAGATATCCATCCAGTACCACCACCAATAGCACACCGAACTCCCCCAATGGTGCTTGGGAGGATTCAAGACAAAGAAGATGAAGAAGAGCCTGCAGAACCACAATGGCAATGGCCATTTCCGAAGTGGGTAAAGCAGCTTTTGGACGGCAGAGAACCTCCAGCCATTGAGGAGGAACCATCCGAACACCGCCGGTCCAAGAGATTAGAGGAGCAAAGAAGGGCGCAGAAACACTTGGTCAACTATGCTTTGATGACAGATGTGAGGTGCTGATGAACCCAAGTGTCTTGAAGAGGCACAGGGCGATGATAGGTGGATGGAGGCTATGCAGTCGGAGTATGGCTCCATAATGAAGAACAACACTTGGGACCTTGTGGATCAACCACCAAAATGCAAGGTAATCGGAACCAATTGGGTGTACAAGACCAAGTACAAGTCCGACGGCACGTTGGATAAGTACAATGCTCGGCTCGTGGCAAAAGGATTTGCACAGGTACATGGTTTTGATTATCAAGATACTTTTGCTCCCACAGCTCGACTAACCATAATTCGCAGTGTTTTGGCTTTAGCTGCCCAGGGAAGTTGGCCCGTGTTTCAGATGGATGTGAAATCCGCTTTTCTAAATGGAGATCTCAAGGAGTAGGCATACGTGGAACAACCACCAGGTTTTGAGATCCCCGGTTCAGAAGGTAAAGTCTGCAAACTGAAGAAGGCACTTTACGGGCTGAATCAGGCCCCACGAGCGTGGTACCAGCGAATTGATGCCTACTTTCTGCAAAACGGGTTCAGGAGGAGCCCATCTGATGCAAATTTGTATATCTCAAGAGAAGGAGGCAGGTGTATGATCGTGGTCCTTTATGTGGACGACCTTGTCATAACAGGGAACCATGAAGAGAAGATCTTGCAGACGAAGCATTTACTAGGAAGAGAGTTTGAAATGACAAACCTCGGACTGATGATGCATTTCTATTTGGGGATTGACGTTTGGCAGGAGCCGAAACAGATCTTCCTTTCACAGCTGAAGTATGCTGGAGAGATACTGAAGGCATTTGGCATGGCTGAGAGCAAGACAGTTGGTACCCCTATGGAGGTTGACGCGAAGCTCTCAAACGAGGATTCATCACCACTAGTGGACGAAGCGAAATACAGAAGGCTTGTGGGCAGCTTGATTTACCTGTGCAACACACGGCCAGACATCAGTTTTGCGACTGGTGTACTAAGCAGGTTTTCCAATAAGCCCCGGAGAACCATTGGAGGACACGGATGCGGGTGCTGAAATACATAAAAGGCACACTTGATTATGGCATCACCTATACCAAGGGCAACATCTTGACCGGATTTTGTGACTCGGATTGGGCAGGAGACGTGGACAACAGGAGATCAGTGACAGGGTACTATTTCTCACTTGGATCTGGAGTTGTGTCATGGGTCAGCAAGAAGCAACCCACAGTTGCTCTTTCTTCTACCAAGGCCGAGTACAAATTTGCATGCTTTGCTTCTTGCGAGGCAGTGTGGTTGAGGAGGATTTTGGGGGACATGGGTGCAGTGCAGAACAAGCCTACGCAGCTATCATGTGATAATCAGAGTTGCATGGCGATTGCAAAGAACCCGATGCTCCACGCTCGCACGAAACACATTGAGATTCAATATCACTTTGGATGCGAGCTCATCATGGATGGAAAGGTCAACTTGGTGTACTGTCCGACTACAGAGAATGCTACGGACATCTTCACGAAGGCTCTTGGAAGAGACTTGCTGGAGAGGCATCTTCATCGACTTGGCATTGGGCCAAAAAAGTAAGTTCACTTGCGGGTGGACATTGAGGGGGGGTGTTAGATATCAATGCTCCACTCTCGTGTAACTATGCGGGAACCAGCTAACTCTACTTGTAAGCCCCCCATATGAGGAGAAGGCATTTGAGTAGCTCGGTTATCCGGTAGGTCCTGGTTTAGACACCAGATGGGGGCCATGTGTGGCCTGATGGCTGGACGGCTTCAGATAGAGTTGGCACGCTGCCAACTAGGCTACATGCAAGTGCGGGAAGGCATCCCTTGACTGACTGCACTGAGGGTAGACGGAGCATTTCTCGGGGCAGCCCACTCTCGGGTTGTGATGCCCGTTTGGAGCCTCAAATAATCCCGGATGGCTCTGGGCCCAACGGAGATCGCAGGTTAGTTGCTTTGTTTTGCGCACCGGTTTTATCGTATGGTCGGTGGCCTATTTCGGGACCGACCGCCAGTCGATCGTTTTGGGCGGACTGGGTTGGTCACCCAAGTGAGCATAACCGACTACAACTGGTGGCTATATAAGAGCAAGCCCGTGAAGCCCATTTCATCACTGGCTACAACAACCCTGATTCCTTAGCATCCAGCCTCCGTCTTCTACTGTTTCCAGTACGCCATCGAAGCTTCTTTCACAGGAGCGCACGGTTGGGAGGCAACACCATCTATTGTATCAGTTCTACAGTAATCAAATTTTTGATTCTCCATACTATCTTGTTTTCCCTCGTGCGACGAGATCCTATTATCTGTTGAGCATAGACCTTGTATTATTTTCTTACAGACTATGCATACACAAAGATGGAGGAACACCACTATCTATGGAGGAGGAGCTACCGAACATTATTTCAACACCCTTGAATAGCAAGTTATTGGCTTTCTCTTGCTACTTCGATGCTACATTTGTCTCATTTGCTTTCTATTGAAAGCAAACAACAAGCTTTTTGATTTCTGTTGCTACTTCGCTCCTATTATCTTGCGCTTACTTTTATGAGCAGTCCTAGCGCATTCACAAGCTTTACTACCTTTGGACATTACCTTGCTTCCTCCTATTACTCTTGCACCATCCATACTTTCCCAAATCTTTTATCCATCAGAAGCATTTTTTTGCTTAAATTAAACAAGTGAGTACAAGTACTTGTGAGCATTGCCTTCAATTGGTTCTGTCAAAGGATGTCAAAGGAAAACAATTGTCAAGATGAATGAATGATTAATTTGCAACTCGTGTGATGGAAGCCCGTGTATAGGAAAGTTCGAATGATTTGCAAAGAGAGAGAGAGAGAGAGAGAGAGAGAGAGAGAGAATTCTTGAAAAAAGAAAGTGTGTGAGTGAGAGAAAGAAAGAACCAAAATAGAAGGGGGCTAGAAGGGGGCCAGGACTTTTAAACTTCGCTAACAGACATTAGACTTTTAAACTTCGCTAACAGACAATATATTGCTTTGGCTAAACGCTCATGTGAACTGCAAGCAAGACCAAACAGAAACACTGCCACTTTATAAGTTAACGTTACTGCCATAAATTGGTATGCAAAGCCTACGTGCAATCTTGCTTTCTCGTTCATCTATCGAAATTAATGAGCAGAGGTTATAGAGTTCAAGATTGCAGTCCACCGCTAGAAGCTGATGAACAGAATGGCAATAGTTTGTTACATATCTTTAGGCTGAGACCAAGCTCGGCAGGGTTGGTAACTTAGCTGTGGCTGTGTCTCCCTCTTCCTTCTCCTCCTCCTCGGAGTTCCACAAGAAAGAAGCATATGCCGCCATTACATAGCTGCACAGAGAGCCATTTAGCCATTTATCTTATCAATCCAGGAGGCTGATCCCTACTTGAACCTTCACAAAACATTTCTATATCCTAACGTTCGGTCCAGCCCTGCTTTTACCTGTCATCCGGTGTTGCTTGCACCGCCCGCTCGAAATAGATCGCCGCCCGCTCATGATCTCGATGCCTGTCCCAGATTAGATTGGCATATAGTGCTAGTACCTGTCCATCACTAGGATTTGCGAGAATAGCTCTCTGGTAGTATTCTTCAGCCTTGTTGTAATCACGCTTAGCCTACAACAACATTAACGATATGACATTGCAAAATCTTAAAAATTTCTACAGAGGAAAGCATCGTGAACTACATGTAGATAACATGGCTGCACGGCATGTATCGCCTTGGAATGTCTAAGTACTATATTTTTACGACCACGAAAGTTGCAACGGGTAGCGTAAGAATCCGTTCGGTTAACCGTGTCATCCTTGCAACAACCGGGAAAATAGCGTAACAATACTTAGCCCAACGACCGAAGCTGATTCATCCGAACCTCCGTGAGAAACTGGGCGTAATTCATTAGAAGCAGTGGGTGGCCAGGATCCTCGCTAAGCATTTTCTGGTAGTGCAGGTCTGTGAAGTCGGCGTCAGCACCTCCAGGACCTTCGCCAGTGCAAGTGCCGCGCGGCCTTCCTTTGCCTGAACCTCCGGCTCCTGTTGGGCCACCAACGTCCTCTCCTCCTTCAGTGCGCCAGGGCAGTTTCGATTGTTCGATGCAGTCCACGGGTCGGGATTCATACACCACCGAGACTCCGTCGTTGGATCCGATCCTTGAGTACTTATCTATATTGACTAGCTGAGAAACGGTTCGCTTTCCTCTCCCTCGTTCTTCCAGTCCCATGGAAACTAGTTTCTCTTGTTTGTTTTTCAATCTCGTGTTGCATATCTCCGCATCCGACAAGAAACTCGTGGGCGTACCAACAAGGTCGGCATTTTTAAATTGTAAAACTGTGCCCTTCGCGGGGTTTAAGAGAGTCTGAGCATCCGATTCCTCGACGCAGCTAATGCCAATCCGGCCGAAGACTGTCCGTATATCTTCACCTCCCACATTTTCAAGTTCTATTGAATCGGTCTTACGAATGAAGTCCTCCCTATCCAAAGCGGCCGACCGTAAAAAAGCAGACGGGATACAGCTCAAAGACCTTCGCCTTCTCTTATTGTTTCTTTCGTTGCAACTCGCTTTTCTCTTATTCAGACTGGGCCAAAACTTATCAGAACAGAGAACAGAACTCGCACAAAATCTGGAACGGGTAGCTGCTGACCCTATAAAAAGGCTGCGCAGATCGTTCTCGGACTGTGCTCTTCTAAACCTAGGCCAAAGAACCATTTCTCCATGGAGATCCGGACCTACTTCGCCAGAGAAAGTCTCGCAGCCAAGCCGGTTCTCATGACCTCCCGCAGACGTCAACTTGCGGAGATTCGAGGTCGACCTAAAAATAGTGGGGGGGAACTTGGCACTCTCTGGTCCAAGAAAAGACTCGTTCTGTGCAGCCCCAGGGAGAGCCTCAGAATGAGAAAAAAGAGGCAGCAGGGAACCCAAAATGGGGGTGGAGGAGCTTCTAATCAGCATGATGAATATGCTATGGATGTTCTGAGATCTAGAAGATAAGTCTATAGGAGGCAGGGAACTGGAAAAGGAAACAAATGAGTCATATAGGAATGCAAGGAGCTGTTGAAAGGACGATAGCAAAGTCGGAAACTACTTAGTGGAGGGAGGGGGAGAGGATTGAAGATGCGAAACAGACACAGAGAGGTGGAACATCTTATCTTATGAAGTACGACTGAAGGGAAACGCAGGGAGAGCTATTGCTATGGCCTGTCGGCGGCTATGGCGGAAGGAAAGCTCTGCATGAACAGCGTTATAGAGCTACAAACTAAATAAAGGAGAAGACAACTATTTTATTATTTCGATTTTCGTTTCTCTTATAAAATATAATATATAGATATTATTATTTTTTCGTAAAAGAAACGTCACATGGCTATCATCAGTGCCGCCCACCACGTGGCGCACGCTCCGTCGCTGTCCCAGCTAATCAGTGCCCGCGGCAGACCCCACCCCGCTGGACCATCTCTGCGTACGGGCGAATCTTATCTCCACGTGTCATTCATATAGTCGTCCATCCAGATCTTTCGCCATTTTCCGAAATAAAATTTTAGATTTGCTAATAAAGCCCCGAACCCCACCTCATGCAGGTCGCTTTCTGTCCATCCACGTGGCTTCATCTAGACCCTACCTCTTGAGGCAATTTTGACTACCTTCTTTGCTTTGTTTCAAGTCAACGACAACCTGGCTGGGTTCATGCTCAAGTTTGAACCCTTCATTCAAAGCAATGGGCTAGTGACATCCCCGCCGGAGGGTAATGTCATGAGAGAAATGCACCCGATTTCATCCCCGCCGGAGGGTAATGTCATGAGAGAAATGCACCCGATTTTTGTGGAAGACCAAAATTTCACTTGTCTAGTGGAGTTTCTCGCTCTAGAATCGGTTTGAAAATTATTTAACACTCCATCCCTCCTTCAATGATTGCCAGTTCTTCACTCTTTGCTCCATCTATGTGTCTTTTCCTTCTATTGTTATATTATTGTGTTTTGTAAGGGAACAAGGTGAATGATATTTAATCATTCATAAGGCCTTCCCAAGATAAACAAGTGAAAGAGATGAATGACTTTTGTCATTCATAAGGCCTGCCCAAAATGTAGAACAAAGGAGATAGTGAATGGAGAGAGAGACGGAATGACAATAAAAACGAGGGGTTCTAAGTCTTGAATGATCACTCCCACCACCGTCTCAAAGCCATTAGTGGACTTGACGGCATCCAATCAAAGCATCACACCTATTTTAGAAGCAAATAAATCCTAAAAATTATGAATTTTTTCTTTACAAAATGAGAACGATTGCTAAGGCTACCCAGAGGGCAGGCCAAAAAAGCAAACAAAAAGGAAATGGTGTGGAGGAAGACCCCGCGAGATAAAGGGGAGAGAGAGAGAGAGAGAGAGAGAGAGAGAGAGAGAGAGAGAGAGAGAGAGAGAGAGAGAGAGAGAGAGGGTGTTTAGGGGGGGGGAAGAAAAGGTGTCAGATGATAAAGGGAACTGATAGTGCCTGCGATGCAGGGTCTAATTCCCTGCATGGACACCTATATCTCAGAGAGAGAGAGAGAGAGAGAGAGAGAGAGAGAGAGAGAGTCAACCACTTTAAAGTCTGCATTCAAGTCCAATGAAGAAGAGTCAACATATTGTCCAATAGGAAAAATGCACTTCCAAAAATTCTAAAAATGCCTAATTTCTGCTTTGCCCAATTTGAAGCATTGTTAAGGCTACCCAGAGGGCAAGCCAAAAACACTTGTCAAGCTATTGCCATTCCTAACATTTTCCGCCTTGCATAAAATAAGCTAGTTCTGATCCCCAGTCTTGTTTTACTTTGGCAACTCCTCTCAACCATGGTCTGCCCAATAACATGGAATATGCACAATCTCTTTCCTCCATCCTGAGTACCACAAATGTAACTGTGAAGGAGAGTCCCATAATAGTGATTTCCTACCCTCGTAGTATTCCAAGAGGTTGTATCCTCCTCCTCTAGTATTTGCTGTAGAGCTTGATTTCTGACCTATGCTTGATTGGGCCAATTGATTGGCTTTGTTGTCATTCTTGGTGCATCTCCAAGGCCGGGCATGGGCTTTATACCTTTAGATCTTGTCACTGCCAGTGCTTGTATACTACTCTGACTTCTTGGAGTTTGTTGCTTGTAATCCTCATTTATAGGATCCAAGTATAGATCATGTGAATGCCTGGTGGTGGCTGCTGTTGCTGATTCTGATTACCACGTGCATTGTAGTTGATAACGGGGATTCCTCTTTCTCCTCGATGCTTGCACCAAAGTTCACATTGAGGACCCTGTCTGTGTCCTTCCATGCCACAGTATGTGCATGGTTGATTCTGGTTTTGCCCTTGTTGATTCCCCCAATTCTGTTGATTGGGTCTTCTTTGTTGTGGATTGTTGAATCTTTGTTGTCCTTGGTTGCTTACTGCAATCTAATTGGTTGTCATAGGTGGGGCTTCATTGTTTAAGTTTTGTACATGAGGTGGAACCTTTCCCCTATAATTTGGATTGTACCAGCATCGTTCTTTCTCATGATTGTCCTTCCCACAAAATGCACAAGAAATTTTAGGTGGAGGTGGGGGTGTCTTCAAAGTTTCCAATTGCTCCTTGATCATCTGCTCTAACTTAGAGAGCTTGTCTATTTTCTTCTTGCCTTTTGATTTGTCTTTGTCCTTGCTTTGTCTTTTCTTTTTCTTGGAGGTCTCTTCCTCATCACTCTCTTCATCTGATGTGTTATCTGTTGTTGCATCACTTTCCTCTTCCTCTGCATCAGCATTTGTTTCTATTTCAAAATCTGTATCAGAGTCGAAATGTCTTTTCCTCTTTTGTTTTTTGACCTTGACTTAGTGCCAAGTCTTCTTTCTGCTCTTTGTGCAGCATCAACCATGTTGTTGAAATCATTTACTCCTCCGAGCTGATCTTTGCCAGCTACTGCTGTCCTTAATTCTTTGTTGAGTCCTTTACAAAAATAATCTCCCACCTGCTCATCAGTGGGTTGTTGAGTGTTTGTCAACCTCCTGTTCAGATTTCTGAACATCTGTGCATAGTCCTCAACTAACAGATGTTTTTGCTTCATTCTCTGAAGTTTCTTGAGTATGAGGCTTCTGGTGTTTTTTCTTTACGAAAAGGACTTAAAAGGGCAATTTTCAAATCATCATACGTTTGAAAATGAGCTACACCGTATTGCATAAGCCAATTCATTGCCTTACCATTAAATGTTGCGGCAAACTATTCCTTTTTTATGAGGTCTGACAGTTGTCCGAATCCGCTTGCAGCCCATCTCGTCTCAAACTGTCCGACATGACTATCAGCATCTTGTCTTTTCTTGCCTGTGAATTTAGCTGATTTCACCAAGGGATTCTGCATCCTTGTCTGTTGTTGTTGTGTTTGAGGGTGGAACTTGTTGTCTTCTTTTTGGAGGTGGAAGCAGAGGATTGAAGTCGAGTTTTCTTTGAGCTTGTACAAAAAATTGTGCTACGAAATTTGTCGCAATACTCCTCTTGATTAATTCTTCAGCAAGTGATTGTATCATCAATTGGGTAAGTTCGAGCTGTACTTCACTTACTTCTGTGCGATGCACAAAATTGTTGGAAGAATTGGTTCCACTTGGTGTGTAATCGGGATCATGGAAAATATCCTCATGATCATGTCTATGTGCTTGCTTCTAGTGACCTTCTAGTCGAGCACGGTTTCTGGTGAAGTAGGTGTAGCGAATTCGACGAGGCGACGTTTGCTCTTGAGAGTTATCCGTCATGGACCAAGCTGCTCGCCATGAAAGAGAAAAATACAGCACTTTAATCACTGGCACTTTTTCGATCTTTCGATCTTTAGTAGTGTTAGAATTATTATTATATTCTAGGCAGTGACCAATGTAATGTAATAAGTAGGTTAGGGGCACTTTTCCCTCTTTAGAGGTTTCCCCCCCTAACCCCAGTTAGTTCACTAACTACAGTTAGTGAAGGATAAGGTTTTGTCACTTAGACAAAACCTTTCCCTGCTTCGTATGTTGTTCATCTTATCTATTGCAACTTACGTACAGCATTCTGTCTCTCTTGCTCTCTCTTTTTCCATCATTTGGTATCAGAGCCTTGTTAAGCTCCTGTTTCCTATATCCTGCTTCAGCTTCCAGCTCCCTGCTCCCAGCCCGAGCTGCTCCTTGCTCACTAATCTCACCTTGAGCCTCATCATCTCTGTATAATAGCATCGCATGTGCAATAGCTCTATCCGTACAGACGCATGGATTATGTACCTACAAGCAACTGCTATGAAGCCATTACATCCCTGTTCCAAGTGCCCGGGGGATTCACAAGAGGAAACTTATGATATCACGTGAGTGTACAATAGGGGGGTTTTTTTTAATGAGGCATAAGCTTATACATTAGGGGTGGGGGGCCTTTTATTTTTTCCCAATATTGAATTTAAGTTAGGGGGGCCATGCCATATTTAAGAGGGGGGGACATAGTATAGGCTACCTTGGATAACTAGTCCAAACAAGTTTGGTTTTGTGTATGGTTTTAAATAGTCATAGGGAAAGTAATCTAAACTTTCTTATTGTGTGATCTAAATGCTTGAGAAAGAACGTAGATTTAAGGAAAGGGGGGACATAATAGAATTTTGGTGGTATCTTATAAGCTTAAATAGGGGTGTTTTATCATCCTACATGGATCTTAAATAGGGGGTTTTCTTGAAGTTCATGCACGCAGGTGACGTCCCCCTTTCATGAAGAGTGAATCCCCCGGGTCCAAGTGCCACGACCTACTGTCCATACATGTGCATGTCTGTACATCAAATCGTACAATGGGAGCCAACCATCCGTACGTCCTGTGCCAACCGTCCGTATATCCTACACCAACCGTCCATATATCCTATGCCACTTGTTTGTACATCCTGCGCCAATTTTTCGTACCTCTTGCGTTGACTGCCCCTATTGTCCTGTGCTGACTATTCGTACCTACTGCTCCGTACTACCCGCACTGATTGTGCCAACCAGCCATAGAACGTTGTACAGCTAGCTTCAACCAGCCGTACAAAGCCATATAGCTCCATTCAGCTAGCTTTGCAGGCTTTTGGGAATTTTCATTTGGACACATTGGCAGTAGAATTTACTCCTTTTGTAGATAAATTGCAAATTGGGGCTTTCAGACAATTTGCCCCTTTTTGAGTTGCAATTTCTTGCAAAAATTTGGTGCTTTTTGCTTTACATAGCAATTTCTTGCATTTTTGGGGCTTTCAAGCAATTTTCCCTCTTTAGGATGTAATTTCCCTGAAGAAATTGGGGCTTTTGACATTCTGATGCAATTTGGCAGTGTACAAGCACTTTGTGACTGTTGCAGGTATTTTTGAGTGACATTGGAGAGCATTTACAAGATAATTGAAGTGCATTTTGAGCCTTTGACAGGCTATGACAATATTTGTCACTGTGGGCAGATTTTACTTATGCATTTTATATCCCAGGAAGGGATTTCACTTGGTTAGTTTGCTGTTTTTTTTTTTGAGATTATCTGGTGAAAATGGCTCAGAACAACCCCAATGAGGTGTTTAGGGTTCTCACACAGGAAGATAAGTTGGATGGCACCAACTACTCCTTGTGGAGTTTCATGGTTCGCAATATCTTGGTTGGTAGACATCTTTTAGATTATGTCAGTGGAGATGAAGCAAGACCAAATACAGTGACTACACCTGTCACTCCTACATTTGGAGGCAAGGGTAGAGGTGCAAATGCAGCACAAGTAGTTGGAGCCGCCGCTCCAGGAGCTCCCACAACAGAGTAGAAAAGATGGGACTCTAGAAATGCACAAGCTCTTTCACTAATTTCTCTTTTTGCCAAGAGGTTCATTATACCTCATATTCGGTCATGCAAGACATCTATGGCAATTTGGGAGATACTAGAGAGTATGTTTGCAGCAGCAAGAAATGATGCTAGGGTTTCCTTTCTGAAGCAAGAACTTTCCCATTCGCATATGGAGGAGGGAGATTCCATGAATTCTCACCTCACAAAGCTTCAAGAATTGATTGCTGAATATTGATGAAGTCATTCCGGATTCAAAGATGATCACCACCACTCTGAACTCTCTTCCTAAGTCCTATCTTGGTTTCCAAACCTCGCTGAATTTGTCATTGAAGGGGGACAGCAATCCTCTCTCTTTTCACTAGTTGGTAGGACTTATGTTGCAGGAGGAATAGACTTGCAGAAATATGGCAACCCGGGTTGGCGAGCATGCTATGCTCTCCAAGTTCAAACCCAAGGGTAAGGGGCAGCAAAAGCCACATGCCAATCAGCCCACACATCAGCATAAAGTTGATTTTGGATAGTCTTTTTATAAGGCAAAGGGTGATACAAATAAGCAGAAAAAGAAGGGCATCTATCATTATTGCAAGAAGCTAGGTCATTATATTAGAGAATGCAAGAAGCGCATAGCCAAAGAGAAGAAAAGGGATTCTGGTATGGCTGTGTCAGATGCATCAGTTCCACATTCCCATGATGGGGGAGATGTTGCAGCCAACTTTGTTGAAGAGCACTATGCCTTTCTGTCTTGCACTTCATATTTTTTAGTGGGTAGTTCAGATGTTACAGCCACTAATGATGATGACCCATATGCTTTCTTGACTTGCAGTTATGATACTTCAAAGGATGCATGCTCTCTTAGTGTCGATGAGACACTTCATACTTGGTATTTTGATAGTGGTGCTTCAAAGCACATTACTTCCAAGAAGAGTCTGTTTGTATCTCTGCATCCTCCACCCACCAAAAAGAAGGTAACTTGTACGAATAATTCTTCTTATTCAATGTGTGGAGTGGGAGACATTATTCTCACATCCACTGATGGCACAGATTTCAAAATTTCAGATGTTCTCTATGTGCCAAGAATAAAGAAGAATTTGCGAGGAGGATTTCAGGTTGTTTTTTATGATGACAAGTGTGCAGTCAGAGAGTGCAGTCAGAGACAAAGAGAATGACTATTCTTTGATGTTGTCTAGCACTTTGTATCGGGGTCTTTTTCAGCTTGATCTATATGAAAAAAGATCTGATCTTGCATTATTAGTTAGCACTCCCACTGCTGCGATGCAGAATGTGGAGTTATGGCATGCCAGGTATGGGCACATGAGCTATGGCAGCTTATTGATACTTCAGAGGCATGATATGGTTGATGCATTGCCTCCTTTGGAGTCGCCTCCTCCTCATGTATGTGAAGGCTGCATTCTTGGCAAAATGCATAAACTTCCCTTCATGAAGGATGCTGCAATGAAAGCTACACAGAAATCACAGCTTATTCACAGTGCTGTCTGCGGTCCCATGAGGATACCTACTTTTGGGGGTTATCTCTATTTTGTTACATTCATTGATGACCTTACCAACTACACTTGGATCTATGGTCTCAAGGCAAAATCAGAAGTGCTTATGCATTTCAAACACTTTGTGGCTATGGTTGAGAATGAGACAGGACTCAACGTGCAGACACTTCGAACAAATCGAGGGGGGGAGTATATGTCTCATGAATTTGAGACATTTTTGAAGGAGAAAGGCATCATGCATCAGCTTATAGTGAGGCTTACACCTCAACATAATGGCAAAGCTGAGCGGAAGAATCGCACTGCCATGGAGATGGATAGATGCATGCTCACAAGTAAGAAGTTGCCTCACTAGTTTTGGCTAGAAGGCCTCATGTGTGCCAACTATATTTTGAATTGGGCTCCTACAAAGGCTTTGAAGACAATCACTCCCTATGAGGCATGGCATGGAAGAAAGCCTTCAGTGGACCATTTTAGAGTTTTTGGTTGTGTTGCATATGCCCACGTGCCTGTGGATTTTAGACACAAGTTGTCAGATAAGGCACTCAAATGCATTTTTGTGGGATATAGTTCACAAAGCAAAGGCTATTATCTCTACAATCCTGCTACACGCAAGATTTTTGTTAGTAGAGATGTTATATTCTCTGAAAATTCCGCATACACATGCTGAATTTCAGATTCCAGCTTCTTCAAATGATGTGTTTGAGGGGATGCTTCCTATAGCATTTGGTTCCCCCGCTCAAACTCAGAATTTACAGCAACCTCCTCCAGATGCACATGTCCAGATTCAGCCCCCGGCTGATTTAGTACCACCTCAAGGTGTGGATGAAGTTGTCAGGCAAGAAATTCAAGAGATACACGTAGCCAAAACAGTCCTGAAGTGGTTGCTTCAGACTCTCAGAGAGAGTAAGCTTGAGGCTCCATTTCCTAGCAGGACTCGTAGTGCAGTAAGGCACACAAGGGAGGCTCTTTCTATTGAATTAGCTTATGCAGGTACTCTTCTTGATGAGGAGCCTGAGACATTTGAAGAAACAAAGGATAATGTGCATTGGATGAATGCCATGCATGATGAATTGCAATCCATTCATAAATATCAGACTTGGGATGTTGTGGATTTGCCACCAGGCAAGAATGCCATAGGTAAACGTTGGGTTTTCAAAGTCAAAACAAAGCCAGATGGGTTTATTGATCGGTACAAGGCAAGGCTGGTTGTTGCAAAAGGATATGCTCAGAAAAAGGGCATAGATTATGAGGAGACTTTTGCTCCTACATCCAAGATGACCACCATCCGGTCAGTTATAGCAATGGCTGCAAATTTTGGATGGAATGTTCATCAGTTGGACATTAAAACAACTTTCCTTAATGGAGACTTGTTGGAAGAGGTTTATGTCAAGTAACCTCCGGGCTTTGGAATTTCAGGAAATGCACATCAGGTATGCAAGCTGAATAAAGCTTTGTATGGGCTAAAACAAGCCCCACGTGCATGGTATGAAAAAATTGATGCCTTTCTAACCAGCAAGGGGCTGCACAATAGTCCAACTGAGAGCACCCTCTACATCAAGAAGGATGGGGGGGATATTTTGGTCATCATTCTTTATGTAGATGGCATGCTGCTCACCGAATCAAATGAGGAAGTAATTGCAGATTTCAAAGTCCAATTGAAAGCTACATTTGATATGTTAGACTTGGGCTTGTTACATTTCTATTCGAGGATCCAATTTATTCAAGAGAAACATGGCATTGTCATGTCTCAGTCCAAGTATGTTCAAAAGCTCTCGGACAGATTCAACGTGCAGGGCTGAAGCTTACAATGCATGATGTAGGTGAATCAGTTTGATGCCACACTATATAGCCAAGCTGTTGGATGCCTCATTTATCTCTATAATACATGACCTGATATTCAGTTTTCAGTTTCTTAGGTGATCAGGTATATGCATAGCCCAAAGATTATGCATTGGCAAGTTGTAAAACGCATCTTCCGTTACTTGCAAGGTACAAAGTCTTTTGGCTTGATGTTTCCCAGGGGGGTGACTTTGGGAATTGTTTCTTTCTAGGACATGCTTGCATTTCTTGGTTGAGCAAGAAACAATCTACGTCCTCATGTGAAGCTGAGTACATGGCAACTTTCACAGCGACAGTTGAATGTGTTTGGTTGCATCATTTGTTTACTGATCTTCGTCTTTCATTGGAGGGTCCTTCTCTTATTCTCACTAATAGTCAGAGTGCTATAGCAGTGGCAAATATGTGGGGGTTAAAGGTCACTGTGCCTTTACCCCGGTTATGTACAATACTCAAACACATATATAAATGAATGAAAAAGAAGATTAGGGTGGTTCTGCACCCACCAAAACTTGTGGCTCTCTGTCTCTGTCTCTCTCTCTCTCTTTCCTTCTTCCGTTCTTGCTTCCGTTGAGAGCACTCTCAACTGGTATCAGAGCCCGGGTGATCTAGCTGAGCGTGTGTGAATGCTTGAAGCTCAGCAGCTCTGTGGGAGGAAGGCAAAGCTCTGTGGGAAGCTTTGTGGGCGACTTTACTTGCATCCGAGTGTGCATAGACCTTGGAGGAACCTTTGGAAAAGTTACTTTGGCTTTGCGAAGTGGTTTTGAGAGCCTGTTAAGTGTTTTCAAAGAAAAAGTCGTTTTTTGAGCTTTTCCCTGTTCCGTTCGATGACAGAGACTCCATATTGACTTGTAGAGGCAACTATTGCTTGCTTTTGGTGTCCACTTCACTTTAGGAGCTTGGAAACACCTTCATTCTTGAATCTGGGATCATTTCATTGGATTTCTGACTCACTGTGTCAGTTTCTGCGTTTTTTGCCCGAGTGTTGGAACTCAAGTTTGGAGCAACCATTTGCAGATCTGTCAGTTCCGGTGGACTCAGGAGGTCCTAAAACTTCTATGTTGCTCATCATTCGCACTCCGGTGGAGTTTACAAACAGCTCTATTTCCAAAAACGTTTTTCAGTCCGTGTGTTGGACCCAGTGATTGAGACCACGGTTTCCAAAACCGTCTGTCCCATTGCGTTTCGGACGCCCAAAAACCCCTACCTATCAGTTCTTGCACAATTCAATGGAGGATTTTCAGAGTTATAGATCTCTGTGTATTCGATTTCGTCTCTCTATTATGCATTTTTCATTCTAAGGTTTTGAAACCTTAGATTTATGCCACATGGCAGTGGATAAGTGTTGACTCCTATTTCTCACTCATCAGTTGGGATTTTGGAGTTTTGGCAGAAGAGAGATATTTGCAGATTTTCTTGTTGAGTCCGATTATGCAATGGCGCCTATGTTTTGAGGCATCTCAGGTTCTATTTTCAGTAGCGGTCATTACCGTGGGACTATGATTTCTTGAGCATACCTTATGCAGATCACTCTGGTTGCAGTTTGAGTAGTGTATGCTCATTCGTGGTGTGCATTGGGTTGCAATGGATGATTTATAGGCCATTTGGATGCATTGCGGTCCTTATTGGATGCGCTGATAGGCCCAAATTGCCTTATGGGATGCTATTTTTTATGGACGCTTTGCACATGGATGCTATTTTATGCTGAGGGACAGCTTTGACACATTGCAGGTGATGCACTGATAGTGCTATGCTAGCTTGGATGAGATATTATTGATGCATATGCCAGTGGACGGTGTTTATGCTTGAGTCATTTGGCACTTATTGGCATTTTCTTTTGGACCAGATTTGCTCATATGGATGCATAGTATATGCACATGAGTCAGATGCATCTTTTGATGCTTTGAGCTTTGAGTTTTGGTGATATTTCACTCTATTGTGGCATACACATTTGGGTGCACTTGGTATTTGGTGTGATTCTCTCTTGCAGGCACTAGCATTTGGGATTTTGTTTCATTTGCATCATGTCATCCTCTTCCATGTCTGAAAAGGAGTTTTTCAGCATTAAAAAGTTTGATGGGACAAACTTTTCTTTGTGGAAAGAACAAATAAGGGATGTGCTTATTCAAAAGAAGCAGATTAAACCCTTGGCAGGGATTGAAGCTAAGCCTGCAAATATGTCTGAGGATGATTGGAATGAGTTGGATGCATTAGCAAAGTCTACTATTAGACTTCATCTTGCAGAGTCAGTTTATTTCACAGTAGTAAATGAGCAGACTACGAAAGATTTGTGGAAGAAATTGTGTGCCACTTATGAGAAGGAAACTGCCTCTAATAAAGTTTACCTCATGAAGAGGTTGTTTGAGCTGCAGATGAAGGAAGGGGTCTCCATTGCTTCTCACTTGAATGAATTCAATATTATTTTAAGCCAGCTTCAGGCTCAGAAGATGAATTTTGATGTGGAGACTAAGGCAATATTTCTCTTATGTTCATTGCCATCCTCATGGGATACCTTCTGTATAGCTGTCAGTAACTCTACACCTGGTGGAGTACTGAAATTTGATGATGTTGTGGGTAGCTTGTTGGCCGAGGAGATTAGACGGAAGTCTATGGATGGCAACAAGCAGGATGCAGCCTTAAATGTGCAAAGGGGCAGATCACAGTTCAGGGGGAAGTCCCAAGAAAGAGGGAAGTCACGTAGCAAATCTAGGGCACAGAACATTGAGTGTTACCACTGTGGCAAGAAGGGCCATATGAAAAGGATTGCTACAAGCTAAAAAGAGAGCAAAAGGATAAGAAAAAGAATGCAAATTGGGGTGCAAATCAAAAGGAAGAGAGTCCAAGGGAGGACAAAGGAAAAGTGAAGATCGAGGAGATCAATGCAGTCACACATGATAGTGACAATGATGTTCTCTTCATGTCTAGTTTATCTATAGAGTTGCTTACCACTTCAGATGATGCGTATTCCCAGGATTGGATTTTGGATTCTGGTGCTTCATTCCATGTTACTCCCCATAGGGAATGGTTCTCCACTTATGACAGTGGAAAGACAGGTTGTGTGCATCTTGGAAATGACTATGCATGTGACATAGTGGGAGTAGGTGACATAAAATTTTCTTTTGCAAATGGGTGTGCATTTATATTGAAAGATGTGAGACATGTGCCTAAGTTGACCAAGAGTCTTATTTCAGTGGGTCAGCTAGATGATGCTGGGTTTTCACACCACTTTTGGCTTTCAGAGTTGGAAAATTCAGAAGGGCTCTATGCTTTTGGCTAGGGGTGCCAAGTGTGGGACTTTGTATCCCTTACATGTATCAGGGGTATTTGATCATGTTGTTGCAATAACCGAGCAGCCAAGCACTTCTTTGTGGCATTGCAGGTTGGGGCACATGAGCCAGAATGGAATGAAACTCTTATGCTATTTGGGTTATGTACCGCATTTGAGTTTCTCTGATTTTGAATTTTGTGAGCACTATCTCTATGGGAAGCAGACTAAATCAGCCCATAAAAGAAGGGGAAAGAAAGAGTTTGAAATGCTTGATTTGGTGCATTCAAACGTATGTGGTCCCATGCCTACACGGTCATTAGGCGGGGCTGAATACTATGTGGCATTCATTGATGATGCAACTAGGAAAGTGTGGGCTTATGCTATAGCTCGGAAGAGTGATGTATTCCAGGTATTTCAAAAATGGCTGGCCTTTGTTGAGAATCAGTCAGGTAGAACGCTTAAATGCCTACGGACTGACAATGGTGGAAAGTATCTCTCTCATGACTTTCAGCATTTCTGTGATACACGTGGGATTAAGAGGGAGCTCACATCCCCTCATACTCTAGAGCAAAATCCAGTTGCAGAAAAGATGAACCATACCATTCAAGAAAGGTTGCAATGCATGCTTTCCAATGCAAGTCTTTCTAGTGGTTTTTGGGCCGAGGCAATGAAGACTGTAGTGCATGTGATCAATAGATCACCTAGTAAGAGATTGGATGGTGGTATTCCTGAAGAGGCATGGAGTGGCAAGAAGCCCTCTTACTCTCATTTGTGTATATTTGGGTGTGAGGCATATGCACATGTGCCAAAAGAGCTTCGAAAGAAGCTAGATCCTAAGTCTAGGAAATGCATCTTTCTGGGTTATGGTGAAAGTGGAGAGATGGGCTATCGTCTTTGGGATCCAGAAGCAAAGAAGATCATACGCAACCATGATGTGGTCTTCAATGAGAAGAAGATGCATAAGGCACCCATGAGGGATGTGGAAATGAGGAGAATCACTTTCCAGGATGTGAATCCACCTACATATGTTGATAGACAGCAAGCTGTTCATGCACCAAATGTGCAAGAAATGGTACCACCAAGTACTCCCACAGGTATGCAATCAAGGATAGATGATGGATCATCCATTGGTGGAAATGATGAGCCAAATGTGGCTGATATGAAGGTGGGACAGCAAGCTGAAATGCCCTTGAGAAAATCATCTAGAGTGTCTAGACCACCTGATAAGTTTGTTCCAGGGGTAGACTATGTGATGCTTATTGATTGTGGGGAGCCTTCTTGCTACAGAGAGGCTATGATGCACGAGGATCAACGCAAGTGGGAGTATCCTATGCAATCAGAGATGAGTTCACTTATGAAGAATAAGACTTGGGACTTGGTTTCTTTGTCACATGGAAAGAAAGCATTGCCATGTAAATGGGTCTACAAAATGAAGGTCACAGGTGATTATGTGCCTAGGACTTTGATGAGATATTCTCTCCGGTTGTGAAGATGACCACACTTAGATGCATGCTTGGACTAGTGGCAGTAGAGGATATGGAGCTTATGCAGATGGATGTCAAGACAGCTTTCTTGCATGGGGATTTGCATGAGGAAATTTACATGGTGCAGCCGGAAGGCTTTGAAGAAAAGGGCAAAGAGCATTTAGTTTGCAAGCTGAAGAAGAGTCTCTATGGTCTTAAGCAAGCACCTAGAGAATGGTATCAGAAGTTTGATGCTTTCATTCGGTCCCAGGGTTTTAGAAGGAGTGAAATTGATCACTGCCTCTACACTAAAAGGGCTAAGGATAATAGCCTGATAATCTTGGCACTATATGTGGATGATATGCTATTGGCTAGCAAGAATACTTATGAGCTAGATGCATTAAAGGCCAAGTTGCATGAGGCCTTTGATATGAAGGATTTGGGATTTGTAGGTCATATTCTTGGTATGCGCATCATGTTTGATCGGAGTAGGAAACTCCTTTGGCTTTCACAAAAAGAGTATGTTACAAAAGTATTGCAGCGTTTCAATATGGAGGGGGGGAAGGCAGTGAGTACTCCATTGCCTCCATATGTGAACTGAGTCATATAGATAGTCCCAAATTAGATGAGGAGAGGGCCATGATGGCCAAGGTTCCTTATGCATCAGCAGTTGGGAGTCTTATGTATGCTATGATAGCTACTAGGCCAGACATTGCATTTGCAGTGGGAGTTGTTAGCCGGTATATGGCTAATCCAGGAAAGAGGCATTGGGAGGCAGTTAAGTGCATCATGAGGTACATGAAGGGTACCAAGGAGATGTGCATCTGCTTTGGTAGAGGAGACATGCGTGTACTTGGGTACACAGATTCAGACTTTGCAGGGCATGTGGATAGTAGGAGATCCACCTGGTTATGTGTTCACCTTTGCAGGTGGTGCAGTGTCGTGGATGTCTCGTGCACAGAAGTGCATTGCTTTGTCTACCACAGAGGCTGAGTATGTTTTGCAGCCACAGAGGGTTGCAAGGAGGCTATATGGATTGATCGGCTAGTGGGAGATTTGGGGATTCATACAGGTGTACCAACATTGCATAGTGATTCCATGAGTGCTATTCAGCTAGCACGGAATCCGGTCTTTCATGCAAAGACCAAACACATTGAGGTCAGGTACCATTTCATCAGCTGAGGACAAGTGCATAGAGCTTGTCAAGGTTCATATAAATGATAACCCTATAGATATGCTGACGAAGAGTCTACCTAGTCAGCGGTTTGAGTATTGTCGTGTATTGATGGGCATTGGATAGTATGCTCACTAGTTGTTCTCCCTTAAAGGCACATTGTCCTTTAAGTGGGAGGTTGTGGGGGTTAAAGGTCACTGTGCCTTTACCCCGGTTATGTACAATACTCAAACACATATATAAATGAATGAAAAAGAAGATTAGGGTGGTTCTGCACCCATCAAAACTTGTGGCTCTCTGTCTCTATCTCTCTCTCTCTCTTTCCTTTTTCCGTTCTTGCTTCCGTTGAGAGCACTCTCAAAATAATCATGTGTTTCATGCTCGCATGAAGACATTGAGGTTCACTATCACTATGTCAGAGAGAAGTTGCATGCAGGAGAGATCAGTATGATCTATGTGTCAACACATGACAATGTTGCAAACATCTTCACCAAAGCACTTCCATGTGAGAAGTTTGAGGCATTTCACAATGCCCTGAACTTATCTCCTTTTGGTGATTGATCATTTCCTTGTACATGATATTGGTACTACAGAGGGGTGTTAGAATTATTATTATATTCTAGGCAGTGACCAATGTAATGTAATAAGTAGGTTAGGGGCACTTTTTCGTCTTTAGAGGTTTTTCTCCCTAACCCCAGTTAGTTCACTAACTATGGTTAGTGAAGGATAAGGTTTTGTCACTTAGACAAAACCTTTCCCTGCTTTGTATGTTGTTCATCTTATCTATTGCAACTTACGTTTAGCACTCTGTCTCTCTTGCTCTCTCTTTTTCCATCAAGTAGTTGATTTTTCTTTTGTGCGCAATAGGACGTTGGTCCACTTATTCCTCCCTTGTAGTGTTGGACAGGGGTAGGATTAGGCTCTGCTTGGTGTTAATTGTAGATTCTGAGCTAGAGCTTTTTAGACACCCCACTTGTCACAGTGTATGCACTTGTCCAGAGTGTGTGGCACTATCTAGCTGATTTTCTGTGAATGATATCGACAACAGAAGCCTAAAGGAAGTCCGACCACCTTCAAGTGACCTCTAATGGATTTGTTTTGTTGAACTTTGTTTTGTGGCTTTTTGCTTAGTAGAAAGTTGTCACTACAACAATGCTTCGTTGTATGCTTGATTTTCGTGGAGGTTGTTGCATCTGCTAGTTTGTTTTTTATGTGGTGTCGTAGAGCTTACTGTTGGTTCTCTTTTTGTAGAATTGCTATGTAGCAGCAACTGGCAGTTAGAGATCAAACACAATAGAGGATTGCCAATAGTGTTGCTGCCGGTGTCTCCAAAATGCTGGAAAACAACCACACATGTCCACACCTAGCAATAGTAGTGCTAGGATCGGAATGAAGTCGAACTAATGTTAAAAAGATGGAAAGACAACATAAAACATCAAAAGAACTGAGATTGTTGTTTATACAGAAGAAATGCTGCTAGTAGTTTGTAGTCCAACAGATCACAACAACAACCCCCATACAAGAGGTGAAGATGAGCTTATAACATGATCCGACTACAGTCGAGTAATAGTCAAAAACAACAAATAGTCCGAAACATAATGTGGGGGATAAGGCCACTCCTACTGGCTATTAGGGATAGTTATAACTATCCCTATAGTTACAAAATTATCCCACTACTCCTAATGGTGAAGCCTACATGGGTGGAGGGGTCACCCTCAACACATACCCATTTGAGGGCAAGCTCCATTAATTTTTCTTGATTTGTTGAAAACCAAAACTGATTTAAAAAATGGAATGGGAGGGTCATTGTTTGCTTGGGTGTAGCCATTTTTGGTGAGGTTCAAGGCGGGTCATTGTTTGCTTGGGTGTAGCCATTTTTGGTGAGGTTCAAGGCATGTTTTTTGTATAGTTATCTTGCCTGACCCATAACTTATGCACTGCTCAACGGAATTCGACAAAATTTGCCTTCAAATTGTAGTACACTCTAATTTTGAACATAAGACCAAAAAATATGGAATAAAGATTTAGAAGGAGACTGTTAAAGCATTACAAGTGCTATGCTGCATGTGAAGCATGCATCCTGAAGAGTATAGGATGTAAAACTTTACTTAAAAACATCAAACTTTTGTTCTGCACATACATGCAACCAAGTAATCATTCAAAAGATACTCCATGAGCTTTTCCTCAACCCAAGGACACACCTAATTGAGAACCTTAGGTATGGTTTAAGGGGGCTCCAATGTTGTGCTTAAATTATGCACACCCATTCAAGGGCATGCTCCATAAATTTTTCTTGATTTGTTGAAAACGAAAATGGATTGAAAATTTGGAATCCAACCTAGTGGGATTATTGCATGATGGTCTTAAAACATTGATAGTTGGTGATATTGGTATCTACATTCCCCCTAGAATGGAAGAATCTAAATATATCCAATTTGTGCATAATTCAACACTATTTACAAATTTTTATTGGTTCTTTTTCCATGCACTTGCTTGCTCCTTACTTGCTATATGGCACAAAAGCATGCCAAAGGTCATTGTATTTCATCATACATAGCATCAAACCTAATAACGTGTACTTTGGCCTATTTGAGTTTTGAATCAATTGAGGCCACATTGCAATTGCTTGGGATATCCAATTTTTCTCATGTGCATCATAGGAGGGGGGGAATGTCAACAGCAGAAAATTTTGCTATTCCCGCAAATTTCTAAATTCACATCTCCTACCTGCAAGTCTTTGAATGCCGCAACCTGCACAACCCTGCAACCTGCATTGTAATCCCTGCTCATCAATCTTGACACACC
This sequence comes from Dipteris shenzhenensis, assembly GCF_047967505.1. Taxonomy (NCBI): domain Eukaryota; kingdom Viridiplantae; phylum Streptophyta; class Polypodiopsida; order Gleicheniales; family Dipteridaceae; genus Dipteris; species Dipteris shenzhenensis. Next base: position 36,655,279 of record NC_141602.1, read on the forward strand.
CAAAACCCTTGGGGGGTCACTCACAATCGGTTCAACAAAAGGGATTTTGAAAATCTTCTTTTCATACACTTTTTACATACAGAAGGGTACCATCTAAAGGGGGTATTCACAGATTGAATAGAAAAAGGGTGTGTTTTATTCACAATAAAGGGACTTTTAAATTGGGCCTTGAACTCATGGATGTATAGGATTTACATATAATGAACCCCCTGAGCCCAAAAACTCCCTCCCCCTAAGGAGCATCAACATTGAGATGCTGAATGTTGGGACAACCCTTGCATACTAGAGGATGTGTAGCAATGGGGGGAGCATAAATGGCATTGAGGTTGGACGACTCGGTCGATAAGTTGTCTTATATTCTTTTCTCACCTTACAAGCTAGCTGGTCTCTATTTTAGAGGTTCTATTTTGGTGGTTCACTGATCATTGCCATGGCATCAATGGCAAGATGCATCTCATCATGGTTTGCAAGTGAAGTAGACAAAGGTTGCAAGATAGGAAAGCTGAAAACCTTGGTCAAGACATAAGGAATAGATTGTGAAGGGAGAAATAAAGAAAAGAAAGAAGACTTCTTGCAAAGCAAGGAAGTGGTGCAGTAGTTGCACGCCATTGAAGTGAAGAACATGAGTTTAGATCAACTAGATGCAAAGAGGGTGACACTATCTATGTTGGTATCCTCTGAAACACAGGAGAAATGGCTTGGGCACACAATGTCCAACATGTTGTCAATCAAATGGACCAACGTGGATCTAGCTATTAAACACAAAGCAAAAGCAATGCACAATCATCTCAATCTAAAATAAGGACATCTGCAGAAAGCAGATGGGATGCAAGAAGTTGGATGAGCACATCATACACATGCTAGATACAATGCAGGTCAGCGGTTGCCTAAACCAACCTATTGATTGTCTATGATTGAGTTTTAGAATAGTTTAATTGTTTAATTTTGAAATCGGGTTGGCTTAAAATCAATGTGATTGTCCTAAACTAGCTCAGTGGTATGTCTATGATTGAGTTTTAGATGGTTTAATCTCTACATCGGGCTAGCTTGGACTTAATGTAGTTGTTCTAAACCAACCCAGTGGTTGGAACATCTAGCAATCGTGGATGGTTAAGTCAAACACCAGTTATGTGATTATCCTTAACCAGGTCAGTGGTTGTCTATGATTTGAGTTTTGGAACGCTTAATTTCTATGTCAAGCTAGCTCAAACTTAATGTAATTGTACTAAACTAGCCCGATGGTTGGAAGATTAAGAAACCGTTGCTGGTTCAAGTCAAAACACCAGTTATATGATTGTCCTAAATGAGCGTGGTTAAACAAAAATAAACAACAATATTTGTTGTAATAGAATGCCAATATACTATTATTATCAAATTGATGACCAGCCCGGTGGTTGAAATTACTGTGTTTCCTAGTAGTTAAATTATTTAAATTTAATTTTTTATTGGTTTGTGTCATATATCAGTTATTTTCTAAACCCGATTGTCCTAAACCATCCCAACGGTTGGAACATCATCAAGCTGGTTCAAGTCAAATAAGAATTACGTGATTGAAAACACCGTTGCGGATTGTTTGGGTAATATTTTCACCTTAGGAGAAATATTTGGAATCTTTTGAAGATTCCTCCTAAAGAGGGGTCCTTTTAAAGAAATTAGAGAAGTACTTTACTCATGAGTAAAGGCTTTCTAAAATGAGCTAGAAATGCCTTACCTCTCCAAAACACAAATTTATAAAAATCCCAAGAATTGACATGATTTTTGAAACAAACTAAATTCTACATCATCATGGATCTCAAATAGAAACATAATTGTGTTATTATTGGAAGTAAAGATCATAGAAAATAATTTTAAAATCAAACAAATCAATAAAAAAGTGATCATCAATATAGGTCAACGTTTGCCTGGGTGTAGCCAATCGTGAAACTATTTTCGGGGCCACAACACGATGCGCTTCTGGGCGAATATTTGAATTTTGTGCAGACCCGCGCCCTTGCCAGGAAATTTCCCAACATCATGAAGGCGCATTGGCATAATAATGAGATGCAATCTATTTGTTCATAACACCACATAGCTCAACACGTGGCATCTCTACACTGCTTCATGTAGCGCAGTCTCTGGCCTACACTGCCTGATCACTTATCATCGCAAAGCCTTTTGCTACATCTTTGCCATCTGTCACTGGGCACGCACCCATGCATATAATTAAAATTGAAGGTTGGCTTGGAGAGACCACCGTGCTGGTTCTTGGCATAATAATTAGATGCAATCTATCATTTTGAACACCACTGCAGCACAGGTCTTTGGCCTACCACCAGTAATCGTGCAGCCTTTTGCCGCACTTTGTAAAGAATAAGGGAGAGAGATAGGAGACTCAAGTGCAGCTTTCTTCACAACACACAAAAGAGAGAGGACACAAGGTTGGAGGGTGAAGCCTTTCTTCACTTTTGCACACAACAACAATACAATAGAAGAGGGAAATACCCTATATGTCAAACCCTAGAATACGTGGTTCATATGTGAACCCAAACCAAAAACATACGTGGTAGTCTAACTACACCACGAGTACAACTAACATAGGCGGTGACATAAATGATAGTCATCCAGGAGATATATCGGGGGTAGAGCTTGGTATCTCAACACTCCCCCTCAAGCTCAAATCCATCTCACGTACACCAAGCAAGCTCCTAAATCTGCGAAGCTTCTCGGTACCCAATGCCTTCGTAAAAATATCAGCCACCTGCTCCTCAGTGCTGACATAGACAAGATCAATCTCACCAGCTAGAACCTTCTCTCTCACAAAGTGATAATGCACCTCAATGTGCTTCGTTCTAGCATGATAAACTGGGTTATTAGCAAGCATGATGCTGCTAATGTTGTCACAATGAATGACAACTGCTGCATGAATTGACTGTCCCATATCTGCAAGTAGCTTCCGTAACCAAGCTACCTCACATGCAACCATTGCTGCACCCCTGTACTCAGCCTCTGTGCTCGACAAGGCAACTGTTGGCTGCTTCTTGCTGCTCCAACTGATGGCACCACTCCCAAGGGAAAACATAAAACCACTAGTAGATCTCCTGTCTGAGACACTACCAGCCCAGTCAACATCTGTGTATCCATGTACCTGTAATGCACACCCAGCTTCATAAAACAGTCCATAATGCAATGTGGACTTCACATACCGCAGTATGCGCCTAGCCGCATCCAAATGTGGCTTCCTCGGTGCCTGCATAAACTGAATCACCAGCCCCACAGCATAGCTCAAATCTGGTCTGGTTATAGTCATGTAAATCAAGCTACCTACTATGCGCCTGTACATAGTAATATCTTCAAGAAGCTCACCTGTCTCTGCATTGAGCTTCACATTCTGCTCCAATGGAACAGAGATAGGCTTACAGCCTGTCATCCCATATTTGGACAGCATGTCCAAACCGTATTGCCTTTGCAACAACCATATCCCACTCGGGGATCTAATAACCTCAATGCCCAAGAAGTAACGTAGCTCTCCCAAATCCTTCATCTCAAATTTCTGCTTCAACAGCAGCTTCACTTCATTAATGTCTGCATCACTATCACCTGTAATAATCAAGTCATCAACATAGATGACTATAAGCACAATCCCTCTGTTTGTCCTTTTCACATAAAGTGAAAAATCTGAATTGGAAATCTGAAATCCAATAGTGACAAGATATTGTCCTATCTTGTCTGACCATGCCCTCGGCGCCTGTTTTAAGCCATACAAGGCTTTGCACAACCTGCATACAAAATCGGGGTGTGAATTATCCTCATAACCTTTTGGCTGCATCATATAAACCTCTTCCTGCAAATCACCATGCAAGAAGGCATTTTTCACATCCATCTGATGCAAAGACCATCCCTTTGTAGCAGCCATAGCAATTACTGCTCTCACGGTTGCCATCCTTGCAACTGGGCTGAAGTTTCCTCATAGTCAATTCCATATGTCTGCGCAAAACCTTTGGCAACCAATCTTGCCTTGTACCTGCTAACAGACCCATCAGCATTGTGCTATACTTTGTAAACCCACTTGCAGCCAATAGCCTTCTTATCATGAGGCAAAGCCATCAAATCCCAAGTGTGGTTTGCATCCAAGGCAGCCATCTCTTCATCCATAGCTGCTTCCCAATTTTTATGCCCTGCTGCATCCTCAAAACATGTGGGCTCTGGCTCCTCTAGAACCTTGACCATATAAGCATAGTGATGTGCTGTATACCCATCATATCTCAGCCTGTCAACTGGATACTTAATACGAGTGGACCTCCATACAGCTGGATCAGTTGCAGGAGTCTTTAAATCATGCCTGCTTTTCCTTGCACCAGGTGTAACAACAGAAGGAATCCTAAGTTCCTCATCAAGGCTCATTTCAGAGCCACTTGACTCTCCATCAACATGAGAGCTACCAGCAGACACATCAAACACTGGAGCATTGTCTACTTTTTCTTTTCCCTTATGTGATACCTACACAACACTATCAGGACTGCCATGTGACGATTCACTAGATCTCAATCTCCCTGTCCATGCATTAGATCCACTAGTAGAGGACTCTCTGGGTCCACTCAAGGCTTGAGATTGCTGCTCTGCATTTATTGCAGCATTCCCATTTCCTGCATCTGCATCTCCTACCATAATAGTTGGTGCATACCAGCTGCTCATTTCATCAAAAACAACATCTTTGCTCACTTGCATTTTGCGGGTGGAAGGGTTATAACAGCGATACCCTTTCTGGTGCAGAGCATATCCAATAAAGATGCATTTTTCTACCTTTGGATCTAGCTTTGTTCTCTTCTCATCAGGAACATGAACATAAGCTATGCAACCAAATACCTTCAAGTGAGAAATATCTGGTTTTTGGCCTGTATACATTTCTTCAGGCGTCATGCCATGGACAGCTGCAGTGGGGGTTATGTTCATAATATAAACAGCAGTTGCTACTGCTTCAGCCCAAAAATAATCAGGCATGTTTTTCTCATTTAGGATCGCCCATCCTACTTCTACAATATGCCTGTTCTTCCTTTCTGCAACCCCATTCTGCTGAGGGGTAGACCTGCATGAGTACTTCCTTTGAATTCCCTGTTCTTTCAGATATTCACAAAATTCTTCTGAAAAGTACTCTCCCCCTCCATTAGATCTTAGCACTTTAATATGCACACCTTTCTCTTTTTCAACCATGGCCTTAAAATCCTTGAAATGGCTGAACACTTCACTTTTGTGCTTCATAAAATAAATCCACACCTTCCTAGTGTAGTCATCAATAAACGTCACATAATAATGGCATCCACCAATAGAAGCAGCTTTGGTTGTCCAAACATCTGAATGGATCACTTCCAAAGGTCTTCTGCTCACCTTAGCATTTTTGGGAAATGCATGTCTGGCCTGCTTACCCATTTGGCATGCTTCACATACCTTTTGCATTCCCTCAACTCTGAATTTAGGCAAACCTGCAACAATGTTTTTCGTTTGCATAGATTTCAGCCTTTGTATATTCACGTGCCCAATGCGCTTGTGCCATATCTCAATATCTGCAATGACACCTCTCCCATGCGCAAACATAGCAGCTTTCACCTCAGGCATATCAACATCCAAGGTGAACATTCTGCCATTTTTGTTGCCTTTTGCAACCAAGCGGCACTTATTTTTCAAGTCCTCAACAAAGCATCCATCAGGATTAAATCTAACCTGCAGACCTTGCTCAACCATCTGGCCAACTGAAACTAGGTTCTTAGTGATTTTTGGAACATGAAGTACATCTGCCAAGTACTTCGTTTTGCCATCCTGCATAGCCAATGGCACTTTACCAACCTGCGTAATTGGGTGTGCAGTATCATCACCACCTGTTTCAACATAACCTAGCTTATCCAAATTTCTAACATCATGAAACCACTCACCATGACTGGTCATGTGGTTAGAGGCACCTGAATCAACATACCAAACATCATTGCAAGCTGCAGCATCTCCTGACATGGAGTTAACCATATGCTACATCACAAAAAGGTGCTCATTTCTGTCGTCACCATGCCCACTTGATGATGCATAGTTGCTTTGCTGCAACTTCCCACTTTTGATGTCATTCTGCTTTTTATAGCATGTATTCTCCTTGTGTCCAGGCTTTCCACAATAATAGCATTCTGTGCTACTATTTACTTGCTGGTTCCTTTGCCATGAACCACGGCTTCTTTGGCTCCCCTTGCCTCTAGAGCTACCACGTCCTCCTCCATAGGACTGGTTTTCCTGTTGTTGCTGTTGGTTCTGATTTCCTGCACGGCCACCAAAACAGCCTCTTCCTCTACCCCTGCCTCTACCTGTATTCGAGTAGAAAGCAGTCTCTTGAGAAGTTGAGGTGGATGAACCACCATTCCTTTGCTCTTCACTCAGCAAGAGAGCAATAAGTTCCTGAAAATCAGGAAATGTTTCACGGACTCCAATGGATGTCCGAAACTGTGCATAATCTTTCCCAAGACCATTCAAGGTCACGGACACTAAGTCCTCATCATCAACAGGTGCTCCAATGGAGGCAAGAGAATCTGCAAGGCCTTTCACCTTCAAGGAATACTCATTTATATTCAGATTTTTCCTTTGCACATTGTGCAACTCCTGCTTTAGCTGCATCTTTCGTGCTTTGGTATTTGTGCTATACAGCTTCACCAATGTATCCCATGCCTCCTTAGGCGTCTCTACATCCTGTATATGCACAATCATAGAATCTGAAATGCTAACAGACATCCAATACAAGCATTTTCTGGCTTTTTCATGCCATTCTTTAAAGGCCTTCAATTCAGCAGGAGTGGAAGCAGCACCCAAAACTGGTTCTGCAGTTTCACCACTGATGTAATCCCAAACTCCCTTTCCCATAAGGAAGTTTGTCATCCTGAACTTCCATGCTTGGAAGTTGTTCTTGTCAAGCTTCTCACTGACAATGGTAGACAGATTCTCAGACATTTTACAAATCACGAATTGCAACAGCAACCTGTAAACACAGCAAATGCCTCACAAGGGCAAATAGCAAAACTTCTGCAAACAGCCTCACAGGGGCAGCATCCGCAACACTGACGAAAGTGGTATTTCACCACACAGTCACTTCCTAGTGACGATTTTGCATCAACAGGCAACAGGCATGAATCTGCAACTCCCAATATCTCTGCACACAGGCATAGATGCAATTTCTGTGGCACCTTTCCACCGACTAGCCGCGCAGTGGTCGCACAGCGAAAAATAGGGCCTTTTTCTGAGTGCCTGTGAAGAACTTCAGCCTTCAAAACGGGCCCCGAAACGGCCTCAAATCAAAAAAATAAAGTGGAATCATAGGCACCACCCCAGATGAGCTAGTAATCATGAAGAAGATGCCATGTGGTGCCACTCTAGTGGCTGGTAATTAAGTGCCAACCCGATGGAATCTTAGCCTTGACAGACATGGTTGATGAGAGCCACCACCACTGAGAAGTAATTCCCACAAAGGTAAATCACAAAGCTCTAATCACTCATTACCATGCACTCTAGTTCTCTACTCAGCATGCGAGCCCGGTGACTGGTAGCTTTTCTGCATTCATAGTGGTCATGCATGCCTAAGCTCGTTGGTGGGTGAGCGGTGGCTGGTAATGTTAATTGCCAACCCAGTAGAATCATAGCCATGATAGACGTGGCTGTAAGTAATCACTCATTACCATGCACTCTAGTACTCTACTGAGCATGCGAGCCCACTGACTGGTAATTTTTATTGCACTCATAGTGATCATGCATGCTTAATCTCGGTGGTGGAGTGGTGGCTGGTAATTTTAACTACTAGCACAGTGGAATTGTAGCCACGATAGACGTGGATGATGACAGCCACCACCATTGAGCAGTAATTCCCACAAAAGTAAATCATGAAGCCTAATCACCTCTAATCCCTCATTACCATGCACTCTAGTACTCTCCTGAGCATGCAAGCCTAGTGACGAGTAATTTACTGCACTTGTTGTAATCATGCATGTAAGCTCAGTGGTGGTAACTAGAAGCTAAGTAATTACGAGCCACTACAGTGGCTAGTAATTAACCGGTGGGTCTTAGCCACCACCATAGACGTGGTTGGGAATCTTAGATGCCACCACCTCTAATCATTCATTACCATGCAAGTCAGTTTTACCACCTTGAATTAATCAAAATTCAGGCCAACCACTACAGTGGCTCTCACCTTGATAGTATTGTTGGGCTACAACCACTGCGGTGGTGGCTCTCACCTTGACAGTGTAATCGGGCTAAAAACTGCTATTCCATTCTCTTAATCGTTTCATCTTCTATCCCTCTCAAGCCTTTCGTTCTCCCTTGCAATCTCAAGCCTCCACTATTCCATTTCCTTCACTGCTTCATCTTCTATCCCTTTCAACCATTTCTTTCTCCCTTGCAATCGTACTGGAAACTCAAGCCTCCACTATTCCATATCCTTCACTGTTTCATTTTCTATCCCTCTCAACCATTTCTATCTCCCTTGCACTCTTCCTGCAACTTTTATCCCCTCTTGTAGAGCTCTTGTAATGGACCCTGCACAGTAGTCCGAGAGCTCCTCACACAATGTTTCCTCCTATGCAGCACAGTGCGAGAGCCCCTCCTCCCCTGATCTTGAAATTGTGACATATGGGATCTCTTCTCTCGCTCTTCAAAAGCCCAATTTGGATGATCTCCAAAACTTCACCATGTTGGTACAGGAGGTGAACGTGAAGAGGGGCAACTAGTCTGTTAAGGTCAGAAGATTACCATGAATGAAAGCGTGATTGAAAACTCTCTAGGAATTTCTAGAGGTAGTTTGCAAGCACACTTTTTCGAGAAGCAGTGGAAGAGACAAGATATTGTATATGTAAACCCCAACGCTCAGATTAGTAAAGATGGTAGAGTCAAGATTTTGAGCTTGTCAACAGACCTCCAAGATGTGCTGAAGAAGACCACTCACTTCTTTCCTGGTATGAGAGGAACGTGCAAGTTCTGGTAGGTTCAAGAAGCAGTAGAGCAACTGAAAGGATGTGATGTATCTTTGTCAAGGGTGATCTCCAAGAGCATGTTAACCAACCTGAAGAATTACATGGATGGCAAATCCCAATTGTCATCTCAGTTTGCTTGGAGTTGCAATGCACCTGATGGCATCTACCCTTAAAGTGATTTTCGAGCAATACGATAAGCAAATGTCTCAGAAGGTGACTTTTCTATAAGAAAGCCACCGATGCAGCAAAGGTAGTGCAACTTGAGAAAAGTCTTAGGGAAGGTGCAGAAGCCAAGGTAGAGGAGGCACAAGCAAGGGCCTTACATGCACAAGAGTAAGCTGAGGCCCCTACAAAAATGGTTGACATGGAAAGGCATAGAAGAGAAGAAGCAAAGAAGTGCATGAAGGAGCTCCGAGATAGTAGGCTCGAAGAAGTAAGAAATGACGGGGACATGGTGGACAAGGAGCTAGAAAATATGCGAAAGGATCTTGAAGATTAGAGAGCCAAAAAGGAGGGTCTTTAAAAATGGCTCTGCAACATGCAGAATGCATTGAACATTGGAAAAGACTAGATGATGGAGGAGCTGAAAAGGGAGAATGCAAAAATGCAAAAGGTGATGCAGGAACTGCGAGAGAGCTTCAAGGCCAATAAGGATGAGGCAGAGAGCAGTCAAGGTGGAGAAGACAACAAGGCAGATCCCCAGGCCAAGAAGGATGTAGAGAGTAGCCACGGTGGAGCAAGTTGCAATAGCCATGGTGGAGCAATTTGCAACAGCCACAGTGAGGGTTGTTTTTTCGAAACACTGTTCAAAGTCCAAAGAGTAAGCTACAAGAGCCTGCAAGAAGATCACGATAGATGTGTGCACGAGCTTGCTGTGGCTTTCGACAATTATGAAAAGCAGTCCTCGTCCTGAGAGATTTTCAAACTAGAGTGGAAGTCTTGGAAGCGCAAATCAAGGAAAGAGGAAGCGGCATGAAGGGAGGGACCGGGCCCCTGTAGGAAGGAACCAACCCCATTCTGGAAAGGAGCAAGGAGGACCAAGCCTACAATCAAGGAGCTCAACAAGGATTCCTTGAGATGTAATCTGAAGTAAAGGAGTCTTGGAGATGTAATCTATGTAAATGTGTGTGTAATCTATTGAATTGTTAATCTTCTCTAGAATTTACTTGGGCAATGTTTTCTTAGCTATGTGACTAGATAGTGTCCTTTGATCCACACCAACGCAGTGATAATAATGAGACAAAAGATTTCGATTTGACAAGTAATATGGGACAAAAGATTTCAATTAGATCACTAATGTGAGACTGAAAGATTTCGATTAGTGAACTAATGTGAGACGAAAGATTTCGATTAGACAACTAATGTGAGACGAAAGATTTTGATTAGAAAACTAACATGAGACTAAAAAATGAGAAGGTTGGGCTCAATGAACTCAAAGATTTTGATTACCAAACTAACATGAGAGTGAAGATTGAGAAGGTCGGGCTCAATGAACTCTCTCCCTATTTAAGTGTAGTGCAGACACAACTAAGAGCCCATTATGAAATCTAGCCCCAAAACTCTGTACACCTATCCAAACTCTGTACACCGATCCACCTACTGCTGATCCACCTACATCGAATATATGGCATACCCAAATAAGTTTGGAATGCTTTTGTTCTATCTAGAAACGATGTTGGATGGCATCCTCGCAGATACAGACCTGGAGAAGAAGGAGAAAAATAGTTGCAAGGAGGACATGCTTCGATGGTGGGTGTATTACGTGGAGTCAGTAGAGACGGTGAATATTAATTTCCCTGGCTATTGTTTTTCCTACTCCTTTAAGGTACTTGGCAAGCTCATGATGTAGGTTTCTTTTGGCAGAACATGATAGAGGCACAAAGATGTATAGAGCGCAAAGACTAGGATGAAGAGGACTCCCAGTGAAAGGAGGAGTTACTATGGGCATATAAGTCGGTAGAGTCAAGCAAGCGGTGTGTAATCCAAGTGTGTGAAGAGGTCTTCCATTGTGCATCAGACTGGACTAAAGAGCTGGGAGATGATTGCCATAGAGAGGCTGATAAGATAGTTGGGAGTCTGGAATTTCCTTGAGCCGCAAAATGTCGTTGTAGTTTGAAACAATAAAAATCTTACAGACATTTCTTGGACTTGTGGACTTTCTCATGGTGCTCGTAATACTTGATTTTGTATCGACCTCCTTCCATGTTAGTACTTAAATGTTTTAAGTAGCATGGTGGTTGAAATCTGATGGTTAATGACAACCAATCTAAAGGGCACTAGCATTGTGCAACAAATTTTAGGATAGCATGGCAGTAGTGTAGGGATAGCATGGTAGTAATGCAGGATAAGTTATCACCAGCGTGGTGGTTGGTTGCACTAGGATATTAACAGCCACTAGCATAGTGGTTTGCTTCTATTATTACAAGATGAATGGATTTGTAGGATGTGTGGATTTATTATGGGAAACCAACATGGTGGTTGTTGGGATATACTAAAAACAAGCATGGGATGAAATCTGATGGTTAACAAAACGATAAACAGTCTAAAGGGAACTGTTTTAGCATAGCACTATGCAACAAATTTTAGGATAGCATGGCAGTAGTGTAGGAATAGCACGGTAGTAGTGCAAGATAAGTTATTGCCAGCATGGTGGTTGGTTGCACTAGGATATTAACAACCACCAGCGTGGTAGTTTGCTTCTATTATTACAAGATGAATGGATGTGTAGGATGTGTGGATTAGTTATGGGAAACCAGCGTGGTGGTTGTTGGGATATACTAAAAACAAGGATGGGATGAAATTTGACGACGGTTAACGAAACGATGAACAATTTAATGGGCACTATTTTAGTATAGAACTATACATCAAATTTTAGGATAGCACGGCAGTACTGTAGAGATAGCACAGTAGTAGTACAAGATAAGTTATTGCCACCAGCACAGTGGTTGGTTTGCACTAGGATATTAATAGCCACCAGCGTGGTGGTTTGCTTCTATTATTACAAGATGAATGGATTTGTAGGATGTGTGCATTTGTTATGGGAAACTAGTGCGGTGGTTGTTGGGCATGGGATTTACTATTTGCGATTTATAAAAATAATTTAATAAAACTAGCACGGTGGTTGTTTGGGATATACTAAAAGGAAGCATAGTCTCAAATACAATTTCCATTTTGTAGGACAAGTGGACATATTGTTTCCTTGCAATGAGACTACATACATTTTCTTAGTACTATCTCAGTCGTCCTTGTCCACCACTCCAAGACACCCCAAGATGTGCTCATGTGTGCCTAAATCCAATTTGAAGACATTCTTGCCCTTCTTTCATTGTGGCACAGGTTGCATCTGGAACTTAATAGCCCTCCCAATTCTAGGACTTACGCTTGTACCTTTGGGTGTGTAAGGTATAAGGAATAGGGTTGGCCCTCCCTTCAAAAGGTGACTTGTATAAAAAGCCAAATGGTTGACTTTGGTCTTCATTGTTGTATGCAACCTTTAAGAAATACAAGCTCTCTTCTTGCTCATGTTTTGAGATTGAGATTTGCTTGCTCTCTTTGTTTTCCTTTGGTGTTTGCCATGATTCCCCTTCCCCTTCTTCTCCTTCTCCATCCCCCTTCCTTCTTTCCTCCCCCTCTCCTCTCTCTCTTCCTCTCATCCCCTTCTTCTCGATGGAAACCCCATTGCAATGATCCAGTAGGCACTCGAGTGAAGGCTTTACTACACAATGCTCCCAGAAGGAGTAGCACAGGAGTGAGGAGCTCCATCGACACACTTCAAGCATTCCCATGACACGTGTGTCTCTGCTAGACCACACAACAATTGGGCTGGATAGTCACATATAATTATTAAACTAATCAAGCCACTAGTAAAACAAAACAATGTCATTTTAGGACAATCACATATAATCAAGCTAATAATTAAACTCATGAATGAAACCAATCAAGGTAATAATTATGAACTGAACAAGCTCTGTAATATATTGATGTACATGCAAAAAACACAGTCTAATTAAACTAATTAAGCTAATAATATATCTAATCAAAGGTACTAGAAAACAAAACAATTTCTACCACTGGGGTGGTTTAGGAAAATCACATAATTGGTATTTGAATTGAAGAGGTCTCAGTGATATATAACAATTAGACATAACAATGTGTTGCAGTTCACTTCTGTATTTTTGTCCAACCACAATTTCAAAGACTATTGCGGATCATATGGGTAATTGTGAATGTTTCTCAAAGATTGCCTAGAGATGTTTGGTTATGTTTTAAAATGTGCTAAAAATCAACATGGGCTTTTTTAAAAGATGCTTATCTCCATGCCTTTTCAATTTTGTAAAAAAAAAGAGCACAACAAATAATAAAAAGGCTCTAAAACTACCCACAAAAATATCTCACTCTTGGATCCAAGATTTGTATTATTAAAAAAATCACGATTTTTATGGTTCTAATAAATAGCACCATTCAATAGAAGAGACTTTTTTACTTATTCTTGAGTAAAATGCCTTGTTCCCTTGTTTCAATGCTCAAAATGCTACAATTCATCACATATAATGGTGCTAGACAATGATGCAAGGCAATAAGGAAACATGATCTGAGCTCTTGATGAATGCTCTAAAAAGAATGAGGTCAACCAACCCAAAATCAATCCTACACCAGCAAAAACATGACACCAAGCCTTCAAATTTGATGCCACACATCGAGTTCAGTGCTAATGTTAATAAAAATTTAAACTTTTGAGTAAAGTTGACCTCCAACTCGATGAAAACATCAAGGTAGAGGTTAACTTTAATGAAAATTTACAATTTACAAATAATGACACCTTACACTACATCTCTAAGTACATGCCCTTATTTATTACTAGCTCATTTTTGTAATATGAAATGCAAGCTAGATCTTACAAAACTATGGATTGATTATGGGATTGGAAATGGCACCATACTTCAAAAGAGAGGCTTATGATATGGAGTGAATTTTAGGTGGGATAAATCAAATGATCAAAAAGTCTTTTATGATCTTATGTTCATGCTTCCTTGACCACAGGAAAGCCTTTAGGCAAAAGAGAAATGAAGGTGGTTAATAAGAGAGAGAGAGAGAGAGATAGAGAGAGAAGATGTACATGTTGGAGGAGGATACATGGTGAGGGGTATGGCCGCAACTAGCATTGATGCAGTATGAAAGGAATCCACCTCCCGTACTGCCAACACTCCAGTTAGCATTTGCAAGAATCTCTTATGGAATTGCGGCACCAACTACAACAATTGTTCCAAAGTTTCTCAATGGGCTCTTGGAGAAGGTCTTCCATACCATCTTCGTTCATCTGGGCCAGAACCCATTCTATTAGTTGCATGGTTGCCTTCATCGTTCCTCTGGAACTTTGTTCCCAAATCACCTTGGGATTGTTGGGGCGGCCTCCTAAGTTTCCTACTTCCTACATGACTACCAAGTGTGGCACCTCTTCAAACTGGACTTTGCAAACTTTCCCTGCTCTCGGAGTAGCTTTCAACTTCTCTTCCATTGGGGTTGCTTCTTGGACCCACTCGAGCGCCTACTTGATCCCTTTTTTTCATTTCACAATATTGATAGGATGCAGTAAATTTTTATGTATTTTCTTTTGTAATTTGAAGGAAAAAGTGTAAATCATGGAGAAACTTATATTTTTTTGCTTAAAAGTTTCAAATCCCGACGAATCTCTCAAATTATTATTATTTATTAGGGCATACAAATTTTCAACACCAACATAAAGGTTTAGCTTATTACCAAAACTAGGTTGAGAAAATCATCCATGGACTTGATGAGCACACTAGATATATTTTATGAAATACCACCACCAACTTCTAAGAAGATATTTCTTATGGAGCGTCTATTCAATATCAAGATAATAGAAGCTGGGTCTATAGCTAATTGTTTGAATTAGTTCAATACAAATACAAGCCAACTAAGGTTTGTTAGAGTAAAATTTGATGATGAGGTTCAATCTGTCTTGATTTCATGCTCATTGCTAAAAAGTTGGGATGGCTTGGTCATGGATGTGAGTAACTTTTTTTCTAGGCAAAATACTTTAAATTTTGATTATGTTTTTAATATTCTTCTCAGCAACAAGGAAATGTGATGGAAAAGAGCAGGTGAAACATCACGTAATTCTTTGACTCTTGAGAAAAAGGGAAGGAAAAGGGAGAGAGGAAAGAGCCCAAGACATCATGACAAGTCAAGAAGAAGTAGATCCAAATCCAAAGGGAACCTAGAGTCCTAGCATTATGGGAAGAAAGGACCCTAAAAAAATACTCTTGGTTGTGAACGAAAAGGGAGATGGAAAACAAGAGAACACATGAGAAGCAAATGTAGTAGGTACTATGTTTCAAGATGCCTTAATTATTTCATTGGGGTAGTGGACTCATGAGCTTTATTTCATGCTACACCTCATAGAAAATATTTTCAAGGCTATGTTCAAGGTGATTTTGGAGAAGTTCATTAAGGTGATGATGAATCATTGAAGGTTGTTGGAAAGACCAAGGTGCTGATAAAATTGTAGAATGGAAACAAATGGTTGCTGAAGGAGGTGAGACATGTTCCTAATTTAAGAAGAAACTTAATTTCAACAAGACAATTGGATGATGAAGGCTGTACAACCACATTTGCAAGAAATTTGTGGAAGGTCATTAAAGAACCAATGGTAATAGAAAAAGGACCCAAGGTAGGTATGTTGTATTTATGTACTGATGGTAATGCTTACTCGTCTATTGCATTAGCTTCTACGGGAGCATATACATCTCTATGACATTATAGACTTGGACACATGAGTGATAAGGGGATGAAGATTCTTCACTCAAGAAAGTTGTTACCAGGTTTGAAGTAAGTTGATTTGGATTTTTGTGAGAGATGTAATAATGGAAAACAAAAGAGAGTCAAATTTCTCAAATTTGGGAAATAAAAGAAGAGAGAAAAGTTAAAGCTTGTGCATACAGATGCATGGGATCCTAGTGGTGTATCATATCTTGATGGTTCTCACTATTACATTACTTTTGCTATCATTGTCAGGGGCGGGCTTTCTTGGAGTGTGCACCTCTTTGGTATCCTCTAGCTTTGTGATCTTGATCAACAAGTTCAAAGCAAGCCCAAAATGGTACACCTGGTTGGTAGTGTCAGGGATCAATATCTATTCGTTGAGACTAGGAGGAGGTACCCATGTAACTAGATAAGAGGGATGTAGGGGTGCAAGCATCAATGTTATAGGGGGAGTCGATATGCCTGAGAGGAGGGAGAGGAAAAAGAAACTAAGGATATGGCTTAGAAGTACAAACTTTGGGCTTGGGAGCTAGAGTAGCAGGTTGAGGCTCAGAGCCAAGAAACTAGGCCAATACTCCAAAGCTAGGCTAGCAGATCAATATTCTAATGGAGTAGTACCTAGCTAGGGCACCTAACCCATAGTCACCCTATGTCAAGTCACACATAGATGAGGGTCAATATTGCAATGTGCTTGGGCCAATGTGCTTGGGCCTTACTATTGATTGTATGGAGTTGAGAATCAAAGTTCATTGAAAACACTCAACCAGTCAACTGAGACCTTGTCCTTGTACCCAAATAATGCCTTAGAACAACAAAATTCTTGGATATATCACTTATGCTTTTCTTCAATCCGAGAGAAGGAATCCAACATTTGTAGTGTACACTCATTTACATCCCTCAAGTATAACTCTCTCTCTTTGATGAATGAAATATCTATTATGCTTTCCTAGACTCCCTTGTTGCTATATTGTTCATGTAGTAGCATTGCTTTTGGACAAGATCTACTATTAATTCTATTCTATATCTTCTTTTTGCTATGATTTTTTAACTCTTATCTTTGCACTATACATGCATATCTACGAACAAGATGGCTTGCCTTGCAATATAATGTTGTCCTTTTCTAGTAGGTATGTTTATTTCAAAGACTCCAAGTTGTTCTTTTTGTTGGGATATCTCAAGGTGTATGCCTCAGGCACACCTTGGTTTCTATGTGTGAGTGCTAGAGGCACAGTTAGGTGGTGGAAGAGCCACATAGGATGATTGAGAGAATCTAGGAGCAGATTGAGGACATGATTGTGGAGCTCTGAAGTCATCAGTGATGTCAGTGAGCATGTATGAGGTGCCTACTTAAGGACCTCACTCTTCTTCATTCTACAAGCAAGTAATGCAAGTATTCTGAGTTTGTGTCCACTCTTTCCTTTCCTTTCAGTTTACCAACATGGTATCAGAGCCCTTTGATCCCCCTTGAGCCCATTTCTGCCACATCATCATCTTCTTCTTCATCTTCTTCTTCTCCATTTTCCTCTTTCTTCCCAAAATCTTTGAGAGCTTGGTTCTCCACCTACAAATGACCATTGCCCAAACCCTCTAAGCTGGAAACTCCTCTAGCATGGGAGAACTTCCACCTGCAAGCAATTGAAGAAAAAACGTCTGTGTTGGCTGCCATTCCCCAAATAGCGCATTTTTCGCCATTTCTTCTATTGCTCAATACTCCCTGCCTGCTCTGCCATTGCCTGAGCCCTCTTAGGAGTAGATGGGCGACCTCAAGACAAAGATTTTGAGCCATTTTTTGGCTCATTTGGTTTAGTAACGAGGGATAAATCATCAAAACTCAGGTTCAGCCTGTAGCAACTCTCCCAGGCAACAGTGCACACCATTTCGTCCAACCTCTGTGCTGGACCCTCTCTGGTATATGAGCTTTCTTTTGCTTCAGAAAGCCCTCTTTTCCTTGCTTTGAAGAGTGAGCTACAAGCCCTCCAAGTTTAGCCTTTTGGTTTTGACAGTTTTGGACAAGTTTTTGAAGATGATGCTACATAAAATGCTACTCTAGCATTTTTGGTTTTTTGAATCTTTCAATAAATTCAGTACAAGTGTGGCTTCAGTTTTGTTTTGAATTGCTAGACCTGGTTTTGATTGGAAAGTATTCATTTTAGCCACTTCTATGAAGCATGTAAGAAGCATCATTGATTGAATATTGGTCACTAGTCTTTGCTACATCAAGTGCTCATATTTTGGAAGTCTTTCAGTTATTTTTTGCCTTGTAAGAGAGATAGACACTGCCCAATATCTGGGTTAGACCCTCTCATGGCTACCCTATTGAATCTAGAGAAGTTCAATGGAAAGGGCTTCCACACATGGCAGATGAAGGTGAAATTTGCATTGATGAGGGAGAACTTATGGGGACTTGTCAAACCTACTTCTACCGCTTCTTCTACGGCCTCCAATGCTGGAGAATCCTCAACTCCGACACGACCAGAAAGGGATCTAGCTAGAGAAGAAAAAGCATATGGTATCATTGCTCTTGCTTTAGGAGATGATTATATTCACCATATCTCTGACTTGGAGTCTCCTTTAGAAGCTTGGCAGAAGCTTGACATGATTTTTGGTGCTAGCTCTCACATCTCTAAACTATCACTTAAAATCTCTTTCTTTGAATTGAAGATGGCTAGTGGTACTACTTTAGCAGCTCATGTCAACTATATGCGGAGTCTTATGACTCAATTAGCTTCTATCAACTCTCCTATTACTCCAGATGATGCTATGGCAGTGTTACTTAAGAGTATTCCTAAAGAATATGATCACATAGTTGCCACTTTAAAAAATCTTCCTAATCCTAATCTTGAAGGTATTATCTCTACTCTCCAAGAAGAAGAAAGGCATATGGAGCTCAGGAAGGGCAATGACACTGTTTATGCTGTAAAAGTCCAGAAGGGCAAGTATACCCCTTGCAATCACTGTGGAAAGACAAATCACCTTTCAAAGGATTGCTTCAAAATTAATCCATGCAAGCACTGTGGTAAGAACAACCATAATGAGAAGTTTTGTAGAGCCAAAGCAAAGAAAGAAAATGCAAATCTACTTTTAGTTGATGAGCCTCCACAAGATGAGGCATCCTTTGAAGATTATGCATTTTAAATCATCTCTATGTATGCTCCAGATCTCTCTTTATGTCAAGGTACTCAGCCTGGATAGTCCTCCAAAATGAATGAAAATAAAATATTGTGTTTTGTGTGTTTTGTAAACACCTCTGGTCACCTTATGATGTAGGCCATGTGTATGTTTTGCTCCATGGTACCTCCTGCAGACATTGTGTGCATGTACATGTAGGGGAGATAACCATTGGAAGGTGTTTTTATATCCCTTTTTGTTTACCTTACACCCATGGGAACCCTTGCTAGCATGAGAACCTAGCCATAGATTAATCCTTGACCACCATGAGATGGCATGAGAAACTATGAGACTAGATGTATCCTTGACATAGCCTGAGGCATTCCCTTGAGGCGGGGTTTGTTGGGATATCTCAAGGTGTATGCCTCAGGCACACCTTGGTTTCTATGTGTGAGTGCTAGAGGCACAGTTAGGTGCCCACAAGCACAGTTAGGTGGTGGAAGAGCCACATAGGATGATTGAGAGAATCTAGGAGCAGATTGAGGAGATGATTGTGGAGCTCTGAAGTCATCAGTGATGTTAGTGAGAATGTATGAGGTGCCTACTTAAGGACCTCACTCTTCTTCATTCTACAAGCAAGTAATGCAAGTATTCTGAGTTTGTGTCCACTCTTTCCTTTCCTTTCAGTTTACCAACACTTTTTTAGTCTCCCTATATCGATCTTGTTTTATCTCTATATTAAATGGGCACTCAAGAGCAATGTATAGAACTAGAACTAGAGATGATCTTTTGACATTAGATGTGGGAAGAATGATTTCCATTCATTTTGTAAGCTTTATTCTTCTCCCCAAACTTATCTCTTCTTTGTGCTTCTACCACACGTTGACTTGTTTATCATATTTGTTGCTCTGTTACATGTTCCCTCTTTAGCTTCCAAGTTTCTACAGTCATTGGCCATCATGTACAGAGTGTAGGCCCTTAGCACACCCATATGCCATGGGTATTTCTCAAATTTAGTTATAAAACAATCATCTACATAAAGAGAGACTTAAACATATGTATTACTTGCATATTTAGAAGTATACATAAAAAGGTTCTACAAAAGAGGGTTTGAAATTTGTTTATACATTTTTCTCTACCCACCTCATCCATTTGACCCCCCCTCAACCTCACATATTATGGCATATACATGTAAGGTAAAGATTGAGATTTAATGTCAGATATGTAGGTTCTGCCCTAGGGATCGGCCTTTCATTTCATCAACATTTCAATTGGTTCAATGAAAAGTCAAAGAAAAACTTAAAAGATTGCATGGTTTGCATTACGATGGAATGCAAGGTTTTTCATCATCCAACATATCCTATCTACCTCTATGGCACATGTTTCGAAGGTGAGGAATTTCATTAACTGCCACTGGTTGGAAAGCAAACGATTGTTGAGGAGGGCAATAAAAGGAGAAGAAATCATACAAAGGACCAACACAATGATACCACATTACACATGGGTTTCAAAGAGTTTTTGTATTTATGTTTGTACTTGTATTTGTCTCCCATTTAGTGGCTCCGCCGATCATCTCATCGTATTGGGTTTTTCCAATCTCATAGACCCTTAGATCTTTCAAAGACTTGAATAAACTTTCTTTCTATCTACATCCTCACTAGAGGGATCTCACAAATGTGTGGTGGATCTTCAGCTTTGACTGCTAGATTTTAGGGGTTGTTGAGACAAGTGTTTTTTTTTTTTCCCTGGAGAGCCCCCCCCCCAAAAAAAACAAAAAAACAAACAAACAAAATCCCTCGCAAGCTAAGCGGCCTATCCTACCAAGCTTTAACTTGAGAAATGATACCCTAAATTGGCAACTGTGCTCCAAACTTTTTGGAGAAAATTATCTGTAACTTCATAAAATGCTTATTTTATGCATGGAGCTTTACTAAATGGTGCAAAAAACATGATACATATCTAAATCATGTCTCAGCACTTGATTTGATATGCTAGATGACCCCATTTGGATTTGTTAATCAAAAGATATATGCTATCAAAATTTGGCTATTTTTTGTGACATGTCTGTGGCCATTGGGCTGGTAGTTAATTAATTATGAGCCACCACAGTGGCCCGCAATTACTCACCTACATACATGATTACTATGAGTGTAGTAAATTACCAGTCATCGGGCTTCATCCTTTAAGAAAAAATGAAAGTAGTGTGGATTTCTATGACCTGCTGTCTGGGCATCACCACCTTTTTGTATGAAAGGTAGAATAAAGTGCTTTCAATCATACATTATTTTTTTATTTTGGAGCATAGTGTACCTTTCTTATAGCCACCAATTTTCCTCTCACATCTTCTTATTTAAGTCATCCATCATCTCCATGTCCTTGTGTTTTAGCTCTCTTGAGATTATGCAAAAAACCTGATCGATATTCTCATGTGTATGCCCAACTAACAAAATCCCAACTTCAATCTCATTAAAGATTTGATGAGCAATTAGCATTGAGCAAAATGCAAATAAGATTACATTCTTCTTCTCTTGTCTACAATTATCTGCCTATATATTGAGGTATGGTTCCCTACCATGTGGTTGAGATCACTCCCCAAGGTCATGCCGAATAGCCACCCTTGATGGGATAGAAATGGATGGCTACCTTAACGGGAGCAAATTGAAAAGATACTATGGGCTACTCACTCTCTCCACCCTTCATGCAGTGCATAGAGAAAAAGAACTCAAGGCCGAGGTGGCCAAGATGAAATGCTAGGCCATCGGGGAAGCCAGAGCCCATAACGCTAAGCTCCAACAGCGTAAGAAAATGATAGTACTTAAGGCAACAACTGAATAGGTGGAACTAATGGGTGAACTCATAGTAGAGCCAACTAGGTTGCTTGTTCAACTGCAGGTTCCGCACATGCACATCAAAGCACTCGTAGATCTACGAGAGAGGCACAACTTCATCTCCTGTGAGGTATGGAAAAAGATACAAGTATACTTTAGCTTGTATTTGGTATTACAGACACTGTATACGAGTGCCAAATCTCCCTCTACTAGGTCCTTGTTCTTGAGGTTGTAGTCAAACCACTTTTTACGTCGGGCCTTTTCTACCTAGAGAGAGTAGGTTGCATACAACCTTGTCTCTTCTAACCTTTTGAGGTCAACTAGCCATTCGGGTAATGCATTCTCTGTAAGTCTTTCCTTAACAGTAAGACAAAGGCTAGGCACCACATACTCCATTGGCATCACCACCTCCACCTCGAAGGCTAGGCTGAAGGGGGTATAGTGCATGGCCACTCTGTAGGAGGTTCTGTAGGCCCATAACACTGCTATGAGCTTATGCTCCGAGTCAGGAGCGATTGGATTCTATTGTACAGGTGATGATCTTATAGCATGTTTTATTGGAGCTCTCGACCAAGCCATTTGCCCTAGGGTAGTATGGCGTTGACTCCTATGTATGATCATAAACTCATTTCATTAAGGAAGTGAGTTCCTCGGTCGCTAACTAACTCCAATGGACATCTGAACCGCATGATGACTTGTTCATATAAGAATTTAGGGGTGGATCTCGGCCTTCATAGTGGCTCTCCCTTTCACCCACTTGGTAAAGTAATCAGTAGCTAGGATAATGTATCTAGCCCGGGTTCCCTTAGCTGCTGGGCTTATGGGTCCAATAAAATCGGTGCCCCATTTCTTAAAGGGTTGATCAGTCAGGATTTTGGTCAAAAGCATCATGTCCACCTTATGTGGTATTTGGATATGCTAGTAGGGGTTGCATCATTTGATGAAATCAATGGCATCTCCAAAGGGTGTCAGGCACCAAAGACTAGCTTGTAGCACTTTACGTGTTGTAATATCAGCAAAAAATTGACCTCCTGCGATTCCTGATTGGGCTTCTTCAAGCACATCGATGTATTCATGTTTGCACACACATCTTCACAGGATGCCATTCTTGCCCTTTCGCTATAGTTGGCCTGCTATCAATTGATATGGCATGGCATCCTTAATGAGTTTTTAGGCTCGAGATCCTTCTTAAGGGCTAGCCCAGGGGTAATCCGTTCACCAAGTAGGGTCGATTTCGACGGCCCATTCCGAGATGATGTCGAGGAAGAAGAGAGAGGCATTGGGGAGATCATCTTCTACTCCCGTTGGGGCTTCACCGTTTGGGATTCTCGATAGGTGGTCGACCAGGACGCATGTTTTCCCTTTACGTACAATGACTGTGAAGTCAAACTCTAAAAGGATTAACATCCACCTGGTGATGCGTCCAGTCATGCAAGGTTTGTTGACCAAGTATAGCAATGCTTGGTGGTCCACAAAGAAGAAAAACTTGTTAGCTAACAAGAAGTACCTGAATGTCTTGACTGCATAGACGATGGCCAGACCTTCCCTCTCAGCTGTGGTATAAACCTTGGCATCATGTAATTGGCGACTTGCAAAGTATACCGGGTAGTCCAAATTGTGCTCCCCGGGTTGGCCTAACACACACCCGATGGCAAAGTTGGAGGCATCGATATGAACGTGGAATATTAAATTCCAATCGGGTGACCTCAACACTAGTGGTGCAGTGGTTAGAGCTAGTTTGAGGATTTTGAAGGATTTCTAGCATTCCTCGGTCCACTCAAAGGCTACTAGTAGTTTGTATAATGGGCAGGCTATGTTTATGTAGAACAAGATGAATCTCCTATAATAACCCGTGTGGCCAGTACATTGTTGGACTCCCTTGGCATTGGTGGGGGGTGGTAACTCCAAGATGAGTTTGATTTTATTGTGGTCCGTAGAGATTCCATTCTGGGACACTATGTGTCCAAGAATGACACCATGTTTTGACCCAGAACTAGCACTTCAGAGGATTCAGGGATATGCAGCACTTCTCGAGGACGAGCTTAAGGTACTTTAGGTGGTCACCCCACGTCAAGTTCACACAGATGTCATCCAAGAAGACTTCCACAAAGTCTCTTAGATACTCTTTGAATATCGTGACCATCTTCCATTGGAAGGTGGCAGGTGCATTGGTTTCCAAATATCATCACCCTGGCTGCATACACACCCCACTCAGTTTGCAAAGGCAGTTTTATGTTGATCTTGCGGGGCGATCGACACTTGGTTGTAACCCAAAAATCCATCTAGGAAGCTATAAGCTTCCTTTCCAGCTACTCTTTCCAAAACATGTTCTATGAATGGTAAAGGGTAGTGGTCACTGTTGAGATATCGAGCTCCACTCGTGATATGCCAAGGTGACCGTTGTGCATTTATGTCATTAACTTGTTAGCTGCAGATGCGGTTGGTACACCGCCCATGAATAATGGCTGGATGATAGCTATCTTTATGTACTCTAGTTAGTGGCTTAGTTAGTATGCCACCCTAGTTAGCTGAGTTTGGTTTGAGGCCCACATATAGGGTTCACCTATTCTTTTGTACTTAGAGTTCTTTTGGCTTTCACAGCTAAGAAGAGGAAAACTATTTTCATCCTCCACCTTTGTGTATATTCCTCCATTGTGTATGTGAGAAAGCTACAAGTGAGACTCCATCCTTCTCTCCCACTCTCTTCACATGGTATTAGAGCTCGGTTCGTGGTAAGGAGCTCAAGAAAGCAAACCAAGTACGCGGTGTCCTAGTAAGAGGATCAGTGTTGCTTTCCTTTTTTTTCGAGTTTGGGAGCAAATCTCTGCAGGTAGCACAGCCGGAAAGTGCAAGAGTGCATTGTCTCAGATTGGGACACCCTTTGCGGTGTGGCGAGAGGGCAGTGTATGCTACAGGGCAGGGTAGTATTTTTTTAATTCGAGGCCATTTTGGGGCCCGTTTTGATGGCAGAAGTTTTCTGCAGGCACTCCGGAAAGTGCCCTATTTTTGTTGTGTGACCACTGTTCTGCAGGTCGGTGAAAAGTTATCACAGAAATTACATCATCGTATGCCTATGCACAAAGATATTAGGAGTGACAGAATCCTTCTTATTGCCTATTGATGCATAATCGTCACTAGGAAGTGACTGGTGGTCAAATACCACTCTCGTCAGTTTTGCAGATTTGCCCTTGTAAGGCAGAAGTTGTGTTTTTTTGCAGTGACAGAATATTTTGCAGTGTTCTGTAATGGTGTCTGATGCTCTTTCACAGATTGTCACTAAAAAGCTTGACAAGAACAACTTCCAAGCATGGAAGTTTAGAATGACAAATTTCCTTAAGGGAAAAGCCTGTTAGGAGTTCATTACTAGAGTTGAACAAGGACCAGTTATTCCTAATGTTCCCAATCAACAGCAGTTGCAGGCATTTAAAGGCTAGCATGAAAGAGCCAGAAAAGTTATGTACTAGCTGTCTATCAGTATTTTAGATTCTATGATTGTGCATATTCAGGATGCAAGCACGTCGAAGGAGGCATGGGATACTTTGACAAAAATGTATAGCACAAATACGCAAGCCAGGAAAATGTAGCTCAAGCAGGAGTTGCATAATGTGTAGAGAGAAAATATGAGCATCAATGACTACCACATGAAGGTGAAGAAGATTGTAGATGCACTTGCTTCTATTGGGTTGCCAGTGGAAGATGATGATTTAGTTTATGTAGTGTCCTCTAGCAGTGGTTCACATACTTCGCCATGGACAAAGGCAGATTGAGATTATGAGGATCTCCTCAAAGCAATGCAGATAGTGGTATGCAAGTATCTTAAAAAGGAAAAGAGAAAGTAGATCAACCCATGGTTGATGTGAATGCAAGTCACTCTTATGTGGATGGTGAATCCAGTGGCTTAGAGCAGAGCCTTAATGATGAGTTGGGTATTCCTTCTATTGTTACACCTGGAGTAAGGAGGATAAGGGATGTTTTGAGAGCACCTGGTAGTGAGCCTATTTTACACAGGTCTGCTAGAGCTAGGTATCTTGTGGATATGCAAAAATATGATGAATTTATAGCCATTCACTATGCCTATATGGTCAAAGTGATACATGGACTAGAACCCACTTCTTTTGAGCAAACCATGGGAAAAGAAAAATGGGAGAAAGCCATGGATGAAGAAATGGATGCCTTGGAAGAAAATGCTACATGGGAATTGGTGCCTTCGCCTAAAGACAAGAATGAAATTGGATGCAAGTGGGTTTATAAGGTGAAGCACAATGCAGATGGTTCTGTGAACAGATACAAGGCAAGATTAGTTGTCAAGGGGTACGCATAGACATATTGCATTGATTATGAAGAAACATTCAGTCCGGTTACAAGGATGGCAACGTAAGAGCAATCATTGCTATGGCTGCATCAAAGGGATGGTCTTTACATCAAATGGATGTAAAGAATGCTTTCTTGCATGGTGATTTGCAAGAAGAGGTCTATATGGAGCAGCCACTAGGTTATGTTCATGTTGTTCATGTTTGCAGGTTGAAGAAAACCTTGTATGGCATGAAGCAAGCACCCAGAGCATGGCCTAACAAGATAGGATAGTATCTTGTCACATTGGCTTTCAAATTTCCAAGGCATATTTCTCTTTATGTGAGAAAAACAGAGAAAGGCATTATGCTGCTTGTCATTTATGTTGATGATTTGATCATCACAAGTGATAGTGATGAAGATATCCTTCATGTGAAAATGCTATTGAAGCAAAAGTTTGAGATGAAGGATTTGGGAGAGCTGTGTTACTTCTTGGGCATTGAGGTGATTAGATCCACAAGTGGGATATGGCTCTTGCAGAGGCAGTATAGATTGGACATGCTGTCCAAATATGGGATGATAGGCTGTAAGCCTATTTCAGTTCCTTTGGAGCAGAATGTGAAGTTGAGCGCAGATGCAGGCGAGCTTTTGGAAGACCCTACTATGTACAGACGCATAGTAGGAAGTTTGATTTATGTGACTATTACCAGGCCATATTTAAGCTATGCTATTGGTTTGGTAAGTCAGTTTATGCAGGCTCCAAGGAAACCACATTTGGATGCGGCTAGATGCATACTGAGGTATGTGAAGTCCACATTGCAGTATGGACTATTTTATGAGACTGGGGTTCAGATACAGCTGCATGGACAATTGATGCTAATTGGGATGGTAGTATTTTTGATAGACAATCTACCAGTGGATATGTGTTGCAATCACTTGGAGCAGCAAGAAACAGCCTACAATTGCCTTGTTGAGCACAGAGGCTGATTATAAGGGTACAGCAATGGCTGCATGTGAGGTAGCTTGGTTGCATAAGCTAATTTATGATATACATCAATCTACAGATGTGCTAGTTGTCATTTATTGTGACAACACGAGCAGTATACACTTGGTAAATAACCCAGTCTATCATGCTAGAACAAAGCACATTGAGGTGCATTATCACTATGTGCGGGAGAAGGTTCTAGTAGGTTTTATTGATCTAGTTTATGTCAGCATAGAGGATGAGGTAGCTGACATATTCACGAAGGCATTGGGTCCAGAGAAGCTACACAAGTTCAGAGACCTACTTAGTGTGTAGGAATCAGGATTGAGCTCGAGGGGGAGTGTTGAGATATCGAGCTCCACTCGTGATATGCCAGGGTGACCGTTGTGCATTTATGTCACCAACTTGTTAGCTGCAGATGCGGTTGGTACACCGCCCATGAATAATGGCTAGATGACAACTATCCTTATGTACTCTAGTTAGTGGCTCAGTTAGTATCCTTCCTTCTCTCCCACTCTCTTCATAGTCACGTCTAGTGGTGGCATTAACCTTTTTCAAATCCACACACACTCTAATTTTTCCATTTTTTTAAAGGACTATTATGATGTGCGATACCCAATCTATATGCTCAATTGTTGAGGAATCGAGCTCCACTCATGATATGCTAGGGTGACCATTGTGCATTTATGTCACAGACTTGTTAGCTGTAGATGTGGTTGGTACACTGCCCATGAATAATAGCTGGATGACAGCTATTCTTATGTACTCTAGTTCGTGGCTCAATTAGTATGCCACCTTAGTTAGTTGAGTTTGGTTTGAGACCCACATATAGGGTTCTTCTATTTCTTTGTACTAGAGTTCTTTTGGCTTTCACAACTAAGAAGAGGAAAACTATTTTCAACCTCCACCTTTGTGTGTATTCCCCCATTGTGTATGTGAGAAAGCCGCAAGTGAAACTCCTTCCTTCTCTCCCACTATCTTCACATGGTATCAGAGCCTGGTTCGTGGTAAGGAGCTCAAGGAAGCAAACCAAGTTCGTGTTATCCTGGTAAGAGGACCAGTGTTGCTTTCCTTTTTCGAGTTTGGGAGCAAATCTCTGTAGGTAGCACAGCCGGAAAGTCCAAGAGTGCATGGTCTCAGATTGAGACGCCTTTCGTGGTGTGGCGAGAGGGCAGTATATGCCGCGGGTGAGGGGGAAGCCCTTGGTGACTTTATTTTTCTGATTCGAGGCCATTTCAGGGCCCGTTTTGGAGGTAGAAGTTCTCCACAAGCACTGAGGAAAAGGCCATGTTTTTGCTATGTGACCACTGCTCCGCAGGTCGATGAAAAGTTGCCGCATAAATTGCATCGTATGCCTATGTGCAGAGATATTGGAAGTTACAAAATCATCCTTATTGCCTGTTCATGGAAAATCATCACTAGGAAGTGATTGTGTGGTCAAATACCACTTTCGTCAGTTTTGCAGATTTGCCCTTCTGAGGCAGAAGCTGTGTTTTTTGCAGTGACAGAATATTTTCCAGTGTTTTGTAATGGCGTCTGATTCTCTTTCACAGATTGTCACTGAAAAGCTTGACAAGAACAACTTCCAAGCATGGAAGTTTATAATGACGAATTTCCTTATGGGAAAAGGCTATTAGGAGTTCATTACAGGAAATGAAGAAGAACCAGTTCTTCCTAATGTTCCCAATCAATAGGAAATACAGGCATTTAAAGGATGGCATGAGAGAGCCAGAAAAGTTATGTACTGGCTCTCTATCAATATTTCAGATTCTATGATTGTGCATATTCAGGATGCAAGTACGCCAAAGGAGGCATGGGATACTTTGGCAAAAATGTACAGCACAAATATGCAAGCCAGGAAAATGTAGCTCAAGCAGGAGTTGCACAATGTGCAGAGAGAAAATATGAGCATCAATGACTACCACATAAGGTGAAGAAAATTGCAGATGCACTTGCTTCCATTGGGTCGCCAGTGGAAGATAACGATTTAGTTTCTATGACCTTGAATAGTCTAGGAAAGGATTATGCACAATTCCAGACATCCATTGCCATCCATGAAAAATTTCCTGATTTTGAGGAGTTGTTTTCTCTTCTAATTTCTGAAGAGCAGAGAAATGGTGGTGCATCTTCTTCAGGAGGAACTTCAAAAGAAACTGTCTTCTACTCAAATGCTGGAAGAGGTAGAGGCAGAGGTAGAGCAGGTCAATCTGGAGGCCATGGTAGAAATCAGAATATGCAGTAAAGTCAAGAAAACGAGTCCTATGGAGGAGGACGTGGTAACTCTAGAGGCAAGGGGAGCCAAAGAGGTCGTTGTGGATGGCAGAGAGGCCAAAATGCAAACAACAATGTTGAATGCTACTACTGTGGTAAAATGGGTCATATGGCTAAAGACTGCTATAAAAAGCAGAATGACAGCATGAATGGAAAATTGCAGCAAGGGAATTATGCATCTTCTAGTAGACAGGGTGATGACAGAAATGAGCATCTGTTTATGGTGCAGCACATGACCAATTCTGTGACAAGTGCAGAAGAAAGCAATGATGTGTGGTATGTTGACTCAGGTGTGTCAAACCACATGACAGGTCATGCAGAATGGATGCAGGAAGCAAGGAAAATGGAAAGACCAGGATTTGTGTAGACATTGTGATGATACTACACATCCTATTGTGCAGATTGGTAAAATTCCTTTGTCTATGTAAGGTGGGAAAAAGAAATACCTGTCTGATGTATTTCATGTCCTAAATATCACCAAGAACTTGGTTTCTATTGGTCAAATGGTTGAGCAGGGCTTGCAGGTCAGATTTAATCCTCATGGATGCTTTGCTGAGGATATGAAAAATAACGGTCGCTTGATAGCAAAAGGAAAGAAGAAGGGCAGGATGTTTATGTTGGATGTGGACATGCCTAAATTGAGTGCAACAATGTTTGCACATGGGACCGGTGTAGTTCCAGATATTGATATTTGGCATAAACGCATTGGTCATGTTAATGTACAGTGACTTAAATCAATGCAGGCCCAAAATATTGTTGCAGGATTGCCTAAATTCAAGGTTGCAGAAATGCATAAGATATGTGAAGCCTGTCAATTTGGAAAACAAGCACGAAAACCATTTCCTAGACATGTTCAAGAGAGTAAGAAGCCATTGGAATTAATGCACTCTGATGTATGGACTACTAAAGCTGCATCTATTGGAGGCTGTCATTATTTTGTCACTTTCATTGATGACTATAGTAGAAAAGTTTGGGTGTATTTTATGAAAAAGAAAAGTGAAGTGTTTGGGCATTTCAAAGCTTTTAAAGCTATGGTTGAAAACGAAACATGCCTGCAAATAAAATGCCTGTGGTCAAATGGAGGGGGAGAGTACCTCTCAAATGAGTTTGCAAGGTTCCTGCAGGAGCATGGCATAAAGTAGCAATATTCATGCAGTCATACCCCACAGCAAAATGGACTTGCAGAAAGGAAAAACAGGCATATTAGAGAGGTATCTCGGGCCATGCTAAATGAAAAAGACCTATCATATTATTATTGGGCTGAAGCAGTTGCTACAGCAGTTTACATAATGAACAGGACTCCCACTATAGCAATACATGGCATGACACCAGAGGAGATGTATATCGGTAGGAAACCAAATATTTCTCATTTGAAAATTTTTGGCTGCATTGCCTATGTTCATGTGCCAGATGAGTTGAGGTCCAAGTTGGATCCAAAAGCTGAGAAGTGCATCTTTATTGGTTATTCTCTGTAGCAAAAAGGGTATAGATGCTATAACCCTTCTACTCGTAAGTTTACAGTGAGCAGAGATGTTGTTTTTTATGAGATGAGCAGTTGGTATAAACCAATAAATGTGATTAATGATGTAGATGCACAAAATGGTAATGCTGCACAGAATTCACAGCAGCAATCACAAAATATTAGTGGACATGGAGTGTCCTCTAGCAGTGGTTCACATACTTCGCCATGGACAGGCAGATTGAGATCAGGAGAATCTCTTCAAAGCAATGCAGATAGTGGTATGCAGGTATCACGAAAAGGAAAAGAGAAGGTAGATCAGCCCATGTTTGATGTGAATGCAGGTCATTCTTATGTGGATGGTGAATCTAGTGGCTCAGAACAGAGCATTGATGATGAGTTGGGTATTCCTTCTGTTCTTACACCTGGAGCAAGGAAGACTAGGGATGTTTTGAGAGCATCTGGAAGTGAGCCTATTTTGCACAGGTCTACCAGAGCTAGGTATCCTGTGGATAGGCTGAAATATGATGGATTTATAGCCATTCACTATGCCTATATGGTCAAAGTGATACAGGAACCAGAACCCACTTCTTTTGAGCAAGCCATGGGAAAAGAAAAATGGGAGAAAGCCATGGATGAAGAAATGCATGCCTTGGAAGCAAATGCTACATGGGAATTGGTGCCTTTGCCTAAAGACAAGAATGCAATTGGCTGTAAGTGGGTTTATAAGGTGAAGCACAATGCAAATGGTTCTGTGAACAGATACAAGGCAAGATTAGTTGTCAAGGGGTATGCATAGACATATGGCATTGATTATGAAGAAACATTCAGCCTGGTTGCAAGGATGGCAACCGTAAGAGCAGTCATTGCTATGGCTACATCAAAGGCATGGTCTTTCCATCAGATGGATGTAAAGAATGCCTTCTTGCATGGTGATTTGCAAGAAGAGGTCTTTATGGAGCAGCCACCACGTTATGTTCATGCTATTCATCCTGAGTGTTTGCAGGTTGAAGAAAGCCTTGTATGGCTTTAAGTAGGCACCTAGAGCATGGTCTGATAAGATAGGACAGTATCTTGTCACTATTGGCTTTCAGATTTCCAAGGCAAATTTCTCACTTTATGTGAGAAAAACAAAGAAAGGTATTATGCTACTTGTCATTTATGTTGATGATTTAATCATCACAGGTGATAGTGATGAAGATATCCTTCATGTGAAAATGCTATTGAAGTAGAACTTTGAGATGAAGGATTTGGGAGAGTTGCGTTATTTCTTGGGCATTGAGGTGATTAGATCACCAAGTGGGATACGGCTCTTGCAGAGGCAGTATGGATTGGACATGCTGTCCAAATATGGGATGACAGGCTGTAAGCCTATTTCAGTTCCTTTGGAGCAGAATGTGAAGCTAAGCACAGATGCAGGTGAGCTTCTGGAAGACCCTACTATGTACAAACGCATACTAGGAAGTTTGATTTATATGACTATTACCAGGCCAGATTTGAGCTATGTTGTTGGATTGGTAAGTCAGTTTATGCAGGTTCCAAGGAAACCACATTTGGATACGGCTAGACGCATACTCAGGTATGTGAAGTCCACATTACAGTATGGACGTTCAGATACAGTTGCATGGATACACTGATGCTGATTGGGCTAGTAGTATTTCTGATAGACGATCTACGAGTGGATATGTGTTCTCTTTTGGGAGTGCTGCAGTCACTTGGAGCAGTAAGAAACAGCCTACAGTTGCCTTGTCGAGCATAGAGCCTGAGTACAGGGGTGCAGCAATGGCTGCATGTGAGGTAGCTTGGTTGCATAAGCTACTTTATGATATGCATCAGTCTACAGATGGGCCAGTTGTCATTTATTGTGACAACATGAGCAGTATACACTTGGCAAATAACCCAGTCTATCATGCTAGAACAAAGCACATTGAGGTACATTATCACTATGTGCAGGAGAAGGTTTTACTAGGTCTTATTGATCTAGTTTATGTTAGCACAGAGGATCAGGTAGCTGACATATTCACGAAGGCATTGGGTGCAGAGAAGCTGTGCAAGTTCAGAGACCTGCTTGGTGTGCAAGAATTGGGATTGAGCTCGAGGGGGAGTGTTGAGATATCGAGCCCCACTCGTGATATTCCAGGGTGACCGTTGTGCATTTATGTCACCGACTTGTTAGCTGCAGATGCGGTTGGTACACCGCCCATGAATAATAGCTCGATGACAGCTATCCTTATGTACTCTAGTTCGTGGCTCAGTTAGTATGCCACCTTAGTTAGCTGAGTTTGGTTTGAGACCCACAGATAGGGTTCTTTTATTTCTTTGTACTAGAGTTCTTTTGGCTTTCACAACTAAGAAGAGGAAAACTGTTTTTAGCCTCCACCTTTGTGTGTATTCCACCATTGTGTATGTGAGAAAGCCGCAAGTGAGACTCCTTCCTTCCCTCCCACTATCTTCACATCAATCTCATAAATTAATCCCACATCTATGAGTTTTTGGATTTCTTCCCTCACTATGAGTGCGTATTTGGGATTCATAGGGTAGGGGTGTTGACGTACCGGCCTGGCATTGTCTAGCATGGGGATTGTGTGCTACATTACTTCCACAGGCACCCCTTTCATGTCAGTGTACTTCCAGGCCATGTAGTCCTTGTACTCTTGCAAGAGATCTATTAAGGCATTCTCCTCTTGGGGGGTGAGATCATTGATGATGAATACGGGTTGGGGATCTTGCCCTTCTTGGGCTAGGTTTACCTCTTTGACCGAGGCTAGCCCATCATACCCTTGGGAGGATCCGTCTTCTCGAGACCTTTTGGCCTGTTGGTATAAGATCTTACGGTCCTCAATCATGTAGGCCTTGTAATGGGATGGTACCTGCCGTAGGTCCTCTTTTTCTTCAGTTTCCTCTTTTATCTCTGTCGGAGCTGTGGTCCTTTTGGCCTTAGCCATGCTTTTGGATACAGGGGGTTTGGGACCTAAAGGGGACTCTTCCATTGCGCTTATAGAGCTGACGAGGGAAGTTATCTTACTCACCATGGTTCCCAAATTGGAGGAGAATTCTTGGTGAGTAGTCATCGCACCCACGTTTGACAAGCAGTGGAGATCTGATTTTACCCTCATGGTTCCCTTGCTTACCTCTCAGGGTTTAAGCATGTTAACCATTTTAAGGGGAACCACCAGGGTCGTACCCTCAAGCTCTGGAGTGGTGATCTGAAACCCTCTCCTCTCTAGGACATCTATATTGGCTAAGATGTGCATCCAGCTCTATGATAATTCTGGCTCGAGGAGAGGTGCATACCAGAAGTTATCAGACTCCTTCTCATCCTCTTCCTTGTCACAAGAGGGTTGGAATAGCTTCACGGAGGTGGTTCGGGGTGGTGTCGGATTCTATGGCAAAGAGGTGTCCTGACAATGGATGGGCCTTGTAGGTGTTCAAGTCCACTCTCATGACTTGCTCCTTGTGCCACAAGTAGATGTTATCATTACTCCAGTCGTGCACGAGTCCGAACATTCGCAAGAAGGGCCTACCTAGGATAGTTTCACATCCTGGCTATCGAGTGAAGTCCATGACTACGAACCTAACGGGGTACATGAATCCAAACATCTTAACGTTCATGTTAGTAAGCACTCCCAAGGGGTCGACAATTCCCCCATCGGCTAACTTTACTACCAGATGGGTCTAGTCGACTATGGGTTTTTCCCATTTCATCCAGCATTCCTTGGTGCAGACACTCACTCCCACTCCCCCATCCAGGATGGCCTCAGCTTTTTGGTTTTGATAGATTATGGGGATAGCAGCGTTTGTTTCATCACCCTCGAAGTACTATCCTACCTTGTTGATGGGAACCTTCAGTAGGTTTTGCCCCTTTTTTGGCAATGATTGGTTGGGCTTAGGGCTGGGAGCAAGAGCGGTCTATTCATCCAATTGGACAGATCACGCCATAGAATGGGATTTCCTCTTAGCAGGGAAGCGATCGAAATTTTTACCTCTGTCAATAAGAAGGCAGCCAACCCAACACTGTCGCAGGGTTCTAGTGAAGCCTCTTCTTCCATGGACAATAGGTCCTCGAAGCCATATAGATCTCCTTCCTCTTGGAGGTTGTGTAGTATTGGGTCTTTGTAGAACATCTTCTACATCAGGTCCGGAGCTTCTGACTGATCAAAGCTGAGGTGTTCCTCTTACTCCATTCTTTCTGGCACCTTGAGAGATTTCGCCCCTCGGTGGTGGGCTTGATGAATAGTATCTGACCCTCTACTTGCCTTTAGTCGATGCTCAAACTTCTCCTGGCAGTTCCGTACCAAGTTTTGGGCATCTTTTATGTATTGCTTTTCTGGGATCGGGTCAGGATAGGTCTCCTTATAGGAGGGTGAGGGGGCTAGGCCTTTGGGCCTACACTGGATTGTTTACCTCTGGTCTCAGAGGCACTTCAGGGTCACCCTGGGTGGAAGCGTGTTCGAAAGCAGAGGAGGTGGCAAGAAACTAGCGCAGTGGTTGTTGGGTAATACTAAAAGCAAGCATGGGATGAAATATAATGGTTAACGAAACAATAAATAGTCTAAAGGGCATTGTTTTAGTATAGCACTGTGCAATAAATTTTAGGATAGAACGACCGTAGTGTGAGGATAGCACTGTAGTAGTGCAGGATAAGTTATCACCAGTGCAGTGGTTTGCTTCTATTATTACAAGATGAATGGATTTCTGGGATGTGTGGATTCGTTATGGGAAACGAGCGCAGTGGTGGTTGGGATATACTAAAAACAAGCTTAGATAGCATGATAGTACGCTTCGCCTCCTCACGGCGAGCATAGGGCAACATATGCGGGTATGGCACTGTATCTTGTATCAAATTAAAACGGGATCATAACTCAAACATATGAACACCCATAGGTATCTCAATCAACCTTAACTTACAAACCCTTACCCTGTTTACGGTCACATCCCATTCTCCATACTTTGAGATATGATTGAGTGTAATCCCGCGTGCACGATACATGTTTCCTCGACATCGATCACATAGACATTTGATTTTTTGCTCCAACCACATTTCGTGATGGTGGATACGGAGGAATTCATCCTCACTGGAGCTACTTGTTGAAGATGAAGACATCCTACAAACAAACAACCCACCAAATTTGCTCTTCTTCAAATGTTTAATTTAAAACTCTGTGGTGCGTCTAAAGGCACGTCTACAGTGGCGTCTAAAAGCGCGTCTACAGTTGCGTCTAAAAGCGCATCTAAAAGTGTGTCTACTCTATGTTTTTAGATGCGCCTATAGACGCGCTATTAGATGCGATTATAGATGCAGCTTTTAAACTTGCTTTTAGCCCGCTCGCTTTGCTTTTCTTCACATTACTTATACTTCGCGCGGCTTGCTTCCTTCCTTATTAGCATCTCCACAGTTTCAACGCTTAAGAGGAAGGCTCCCATACTTACTTCCAAGCTTACACTTAAGAGGAAGGCACCCACACTTACTTCCAAGCTTAAAGGAGAGGAGGATGAACAAGGAGGAGAAGCAACTTTGAAAAAGAAGAAGAACCTTCCATACCTCTATCTAAGGTAAGTCCTTTTGCAGTTGATCTTGTTTGGAAGTTTGCTTTCTTTAGATTTATACTTTCTCGTATCCAAGAAACGCATGATCTGGGTATCAGTGTCACGTTTGTGTGTCGAGCGCAATGTTCTTTTCTACTTTTTAGAAATTCCATCTGTCGGAGGGCGTCTAAAGGCACGTCTCAGAGCGCATCTAAATGTGTGTCTATAGGCGTGTCTAAACGCGCATCTAGACTGTTTGCAGACATAGACAGACGCATCTATAGACACGCTCTTAGACGCAAAAATAGACGCGCTAATCAGACGCGTCTATAGACGCGCTTCGACAGTATGCCTCTCTTCCCTTGCCCTTTCTTCTCAACTCATCAATAATAGATTTTTTTTCTTTTTTCCAGTTCAACATGTGGCCAGGAAGCGCTTCCAGATCACCTGATCCCTGGAATTCTATTTGGAAGGACTTATATAACCTTTTAGGGCACCCTCCTAGTCCTACGGAGTTATACGGGTATATGACGGGTACTTTAAACACTCCCCAGGACTCGGCACTACAGACTCCAAACCACCCCACACCGCCTGAGATCACCCCAGCGGAGTCAGCATAGCCGTCTTATGCCCCTTCCCCCATGCTGTCTTATGCCCCTTCCGCCATGCCGTCTTATGCCCCTTCTGCCATCCCGTCTTATGCCCCTTCTCCCATGCCGTGAGGAGGTCCTTCTGTCTTGCAGAGCCGTCGACGTACTCGTGCCGTCGAGACTCGGTTCTCCGGCTACGAGTGGTCAGCGTAGTCCCGTGCAGTCTCCAGCTACGAGTGGCCAGTGTACGAGCTCGACACGACATGGTAGCAGGCGTAGTAGCAGGGAGAGCGGTGGTGGGGGATGCATGACACAATGCTTTGGGAGGGGTGGTGGTGGGGACAATGATTCTTCAGATGAGTTATATGTGCCTCAGGGTGATGGTACGATATTCTATGACATCACTCAGACAGGAGGCATCTTGATGGATGCACGGGGGAAGGACATCATGGCCTTCATGCGCTCTGTAATTGCTAACAATTACAGAGATTGCTTTATCCATTTCAAAGACCAGCCAAAGAGGTTGGCTACTGAGACCCTCGCTGTTGTTCGCTCTAGGTATCCTAACCCCCCCAATCGGCCAGTTCACAGATAAATAGGCCAAGTCAAAGATTATTACGATACTTGGCAATAAAAGATCTTCGCTCAAGAGACAGGCACTAGCGGAGCTTGCCAGGCTGGAGGGAGGTCAACCACCAAGGGGCCCGCCCCACACCACTCACAAGCGTGAGTGGAAGAAAGCAATGAAGTCAGCAAGGGAGGACCCCAGTCTGCAGCACGTGTTGAAGCGCGCATTTTGGAGCAGGGGGTGTTGAATCATGGGAGGCTGAATTTGTAAGTATCGATCTCAAATTATATTGCTTATGTAGTTTATTAGGAGGTTGTTTCTTTGTACTAATCCCTCCGCAAAGTGTGTCGTCTTGTAGCTTGAGATCGTGGGCAAATACCCTACTCCTGTGGAGACAGCCTACCACCGCCACCATCGCAGAGGAGATACATGGAGGCACTTCTATGATGGCGGGTTGATTACTGAGGAGCAGTATACCCGGGCTATTGGAGCAGCCCCTGAGGTATTTGAAAGTAATTAAATAATGCCAAAATTATAAGTAAAGATTTGATTTTTCATACATTGATATATGTTGTCCCTTGCTTACAGGCCCATGCACAAGACGACGAGGAAGACGAGGAGGGAGGCGCAGAAGGGAGCACAGAAGGAAGCGTGGAAGGCAGCGAGGATTAGTCGTAGAAGTAGTGCTAGCTACTCTTTTTTGCACTTAAAGCCACTGGCTTGGCTTCGTGCCTCTTGTATATACACTCCTCTTATTTCTTGTACTTGAAGCCACATGACATGGCTTAGCTTCCTTATTTTTTGTACTTGAAGCCACATGACGTGGCTTAGCTTCGTGCTATATGTATATACAAGCACTTTTTGAGCTTTCAATTTTATTGCGTTTTGAAGTTGTAATGTTTTATTTGGAATTGTAATTAAAATGCGGTTGGCTGTAAGAATTGAATTACACAATGTGGATATGGGATTCTTATAACTATATAGCATACACAACATACACAGCATTCTGTAAATTTAAAAAAAAATAAATAAAGCGCGTTTATCAGTGCGTCTATAAACGCGTCTATATATGCGTCTGTCTGTTCGACAAGCGTCTATCTTTGCATCTACAAACGTGTTTATAAACACATCTATTTAAGCGTCTAAGTGCGCGTTTATACGTGCATGTGTCTGATATATAGACGCGTTGGTAGACGCGGGTCTCCAGATGCGCAAATAGATGCGCCCGTAAGTTTTTTATTTAGTTCAGTAGACGCGTCTGTGTGCGCGTCTATGGGTGCTTTGTCTTGTTGTGACTAGGACATTATCTCAGAATTTGTTCTATAGAGGGAGAGGGAGAGGGTCTCACACCTTAGTGGCTACTATTACACAATATCAATTCATGTTATTGCAAAATTTTAGTTTTGAAGGAGTAATTTGATGTCATGAGGTATCAAAGAGTAATTTGATCTCATGAGGTATCAAAGAGTCCATCTAGGTGCTAGACACTAGTCATCGAGTTTGTCTCATATTTCTTAGGCTAGGGTGAATGACTATTCAATATGATGTTGCCCATCCTTTGAGCAGTCATCCATGGTGATGGATTGATCTTGTATAATAGGCCTATAGTTTTTACTTTATGACTATCTTCTCTTTAAGTATAATAGGCCTATAGTTTTTACTTTATGACTATCTTCTCTTAGCTAGTTTCAGTTCTTCCATCACAATCTTTTTCTTGCAAAGATATATTTGAAGTGATAATATTCAAACCAACTACTTAATTTGTATTACCAATATATTGATATGATTGACAATCCACTACAATTATTATAGCTTTAGTCTCCCAAGGTGATAGATCTTGTTCGTAGAATGCAAGTGAATCTAACATTTCATTTCTAGCTTGCTATGCAAATTGCAATCTATTTTTTAAAATTACAAGTTTTTAACATTTTTTGAAGGAAATCTAAAAGGGTAATGATCTTTCACGCCTATTTTTTATAAAACCATGTTTGAAATGGTTCTCTATGGATTTAAGATTTGTCAAGCCTTTACAAGGGTGTACCACATATTTATGATCATATTCAATGCAAAACTTGAATGGTTACTAAAAAGACAACCACAATTTGCATGGTCTTCAACCTCATGGTCGATCATTGACACAATGATGCCCCTTACTTAGCCATTTAATATGTATGTCAATCTATACTCTTGACCTTTACTTTTAAACATCTCTGGTTTTAGATTTTTATAATATAGCATCAACATCTCGTTAGCACATTCAATAAATTTTCCTTTCTTACTTTTTACAACAAATAAACTTCGAATGGCTAATAAATCCTATTGCATGCATAGGCTAACAAATCCTATTGCATGCATAGTTTTGCATTTGAAGAACAAAGAAATAAAACAAATACCAAATCATTTTAACACTAGATTATTGAATCTCATTGCGATGTTAAATAATCATTAATTTTTATCCAATTTATGCCTTTAGAACCATGAAGTGATATACCCATTATTTATATACATTCTAGAACCATGAAGTGATATACCCATTATTTATATACCTTTTGCCCCCTAATTTTTGCATTTCATAACATGAAAAATGAACAAATTAAATCGACTGATATAATTAAGAAAAGACTAGTTGTATCATAATAGTAAGGTTTAGCACTACATAATACTTTTTTAGCATTGATAATGTTTAAAAGTTTTCTTAGAGTGATTTACGAAGGAAGAGCCCCTAGATTACATGTGTATTCAGAATTTTGACTATATACAAAGATTCAAGTCCATACATGCAAGGAAGTTCTATGTAGATAAAATGTGACATAAAAGGTGCACAAAAGAGATGGATATACATGAATTGAGTGGGGCTGGTATCACATAATTAGAAGGGCTCAACAAGTTATTTAAAAAAAGAGAAATCTATTGATGACTCCAATTCACAATGAGCTCTATCCCATATGTTCAAATCTTGGAATGATCAAAAGTAATGGCTGGGTAAAATCAAAGCATCTTGTGTTCAAGGAGATCAGCAAACATTTGCTAAGAAATATGTGCAATTTAGGATCTCAAATAATGCCATAATGCCTATATTCTACAACCATCAACCTCACAACTCTCAATGTTCAAGAAAACTAGGAAAGTAGTGGGAGATATCAAGTTGTAGCGTAATCCCTACAATGATTGAAGATGCCATGCCAAATGAACACATTAATGGTCAAAACTTTAGTTACTTAAAGGGCAACCATAATTCAAATTGTGTTCAACCTCATTGACATCATGATCCTAACCCACTCATGATCCTTATTTTGAAATTTGTTTCCAAGTTTACATTTCATAACATAATAATTCATTTTAGTCAATCACCCTTATTGAGAACAATTAACTCCAAATGGATAATGAATCCTGTTCCTATCATAACTTGTAAGCATAGTGGTGCCGGTTTTAGGATAAAACAAATATGAAAAATTATTTTAACACTTTAGCTTATTGAATCTCACGGCAATACCAAATGACCATCAATTTTGTATCCAATTTATGACTTAAGAACCATTGACAAATGTGAAGTTGTATACCCATTATTTATATACATCACAAAGGAGTCTTAATACTCTCTAATATCTTTTTGGCCTGCCCTTTAGGGAAGGTGATCTTAGTGATGGTAAGCTAAAATTGCTATATGTATAAATTTTATTTTATTTAGTCCATCCACCTTGGAAAACTACTTATTCATCTTTTTTCCTTTGTTTCCCTAACTCCTGCATTTCATAACATTGAAAATGAAGAAATTAAACTCTTGGCAACGTTTATCAATGGCTATTATGATTAAGAAAATACTTGCATAGAAAAGCTAAGTCTCATTTAGCACTACACACTCGACTTTTTCTGGCACTTATAATGCTTTGAAGCTGATTGCCGAGGAAGGAGGAACCCTATGGTTGCATGTGTATTCAACATTCTGATTTTAAACAAAAATTCAAGTCCATGTGTGCACTATGTATAGATAAGATGTGACATTAAAGGTGGAAATGAGATATGAATATACATGAAATGCAAGGGGGTTGGTATCGCATACCTAGAAAGGCCCAACGAGTAAAGAGAAATCTATAGATAACTACAATCAACAACAGGCCCAATCCCAGATGATCATATGTGCAATCTCGGATCACAGATAATGGCGATGGGTCCCATAATGTATGGATGCTACAAACATCAAGGCTCTCAATGTGCTGAAACATCGAGTCGCAGCCCAAGCCCTTGGAGGCACTGAGATCGTTATGCACACAAACACATGATGATACACACCGCCATCTGGCGTGCCATCCACGCGTGTGGCGTATGGTGATAGGCACAGGGCATCGAACGCCGGCAGCCAGCTCAGGTGGGCAAACTGGTACGTGCCATCCACTAAATAATCTTGTATTGCATGCAATTGCTAATCAATATTGCCTACTCGCCCATTTCACTCTCTGGATCCGCTCGCTCCACCAATTGATGGGCCGATAAGAGACGAGCAAATTTACTCCACCCTTCTGCTTCATTAGAGTTTCGATGCATGCCAACGCTTACCTTTTACGTTTGCTCTTCAAGGCCGCCGAGGACGACGGATTATTGTGCCAATTCCGTTTTCTCTGATTTATAAACCAGTTGTTTATTTGCTTCAGCTGTAAACCGGTGTCTTGGACCAGTCTGGCCTTTTCATCCTCCTGATCAACACAAAAAGGACAAAAATGCAGATCAAAAAGCATGTCTTGAATCACAATATTTTGTAATCCCATATGCGTCCTTTCTCCATGTTCTCTTGCAGTATAGATTGAAAGCAGTCCATAAACTCCATAAACAGCCGCGCAGTCAAATTGGCGGGTTTTGTTTTTTGTAATCGTCTTAAAATAAAGTAACTGC
This sequence comes from Dipteris shenzhenensis, assembly GCF_047967505.1. Classification (NCBI taxonomy): domain Eukaryota; kingdom Viridiplantae; phylum Streptophyta; class Polypodiopsida; order Gleicheniales; family Dipteridaceae; genus Dipteris; species Dipteris shenzhenensis. The sequence continues at coordinate 36,697,540 of NC_141602.1, forward strand.
AGACAGCCGTCTCTAATTTTAAGAAAATGATTTTCGATTAAACACAAAAGCATCTTTCATCTACTTTCTGTAGTCCAAGCAGATTAGAAAAACTTTCTAAAGAGTTTTAAATTGATAGCTATGAGCTCTTCGGCTAAATAGGCAAATGAAATTTAAGATTTCCAGTTAGCATTCCTATGTAGTAAGTGTAAGGCCAGTCTTTTGCCAAGAAATAGCACAAAATATAAACACGTTTTTTAATACAGAATTTATTAATTCTTGTTTATTGAATTTGATTCAACATCCTATATTAAAAAGCTAGTGGAACCTATTCGTCTATTCTCAAAAAACAAACAGAATGTCACTCCCCTCTCAAGCATAGTCCTGTAGCAGAACAAAATTGAACGTAGTAGATATCTTGAATCAGAACACAAGGAAATAGATGTTGCAACTTCAGAATAGCACTGCAAGAATTGCTCCCTCGCACATTTATTGGACGATGGTTGCACGTTCAAGTTCAAGTTTTGGGACCTTTAAGTAGCTGTAAGACTTTGCAATGACATCTCTGTTCTTATGCCCAAATGCTCAAGTAGGAGATGATTGTTGTTCCGGACCTGTATTCCTGCATGTTTAGGCAAGCCAGCACCTGCACGTGTATACATGTGTGTGTGTGTGTGTATACACAAACCTATAGATATACATATTTGTCTAATTCTTTTTTATTTTTTTATGTCAGCATCAGCACCTGGTTTGAAACTTCTGATTGAAAGTGCACTTGCATGTATATGTATCGTGATGTTTACAATAAAGTCTAAGAGTTGGGCCCCATCGACACCCAAGGCTGATGTTTGAGATGAGAATATCAAAATTGAGATACACAGCGCTATCTCTGCAGGTGTGTACAGAAATGCATGAACACCAAAAAGGGAAAAGGAGGGAGATTCCCGTCAGTGGACAACTGATGGCATTATTAACAGTTATCGAAAGAAGGGAAGGCTCTTCTCTCGGTGTCCTGCTTCTATCCACTCCCACCTCAGTGCAAGTACTTAAACGAGTCAAATAATCATAATCATGTTTGCTAGGGAACAGCTATTCGGCTCATGCATTTCTATGATCGAAGATTTAATTGACCCTAACCCCCTTTAACTCCTCAATTCAAGGGCTGTCCAAATTCCATCTAAAATTGATCTCAATCCCTAAAGATTTTTACTCAACCTTTGGTTTTTGCTGAGTTTTTTTACTATAGACTCAATTTCTTAAGGAGATCCTACTTTCTCGATCTTCCCAAGGAACCCTGCCAAAGTAGAATCTTGAGATCTTTGCTAAAATGTCAAACGCTGCTTCTTTTCCATCTAGCAGTTGGATATTGGTGTCATTGATGCTGGATGTATACATGGCAAAGCTTACGTGGAAGCTTTGATGATTTCTCGTCAACCTTTTGTTTTCGCTGAGTTTTTGACACTAGACTCGGTGTCTTGAGGAGATCTTACTTCCTGGATCTTTGCAAGGAATCTTGCCAAAGGAGTTTTTGTCACTTTATATTAAATTCTTTTCATGGACACGGCATTATAAATGGTATTCATCTGTTCTATGTGGATCTAGACTTCTAGTTTGGGTTCTGTCCAGAATACAAAATTGTATTATGTCAAGTGTCATTGGGCTTTATTCCTAGCAGGGCATGGTCCTGATTCACACCGCATGGAGTGCCCACGTTTCTTTAATCCACTTTTCTCTATACCCTGCCTCTGGGGTGTGATGGTTTGAAAGTTAGTGGTTTAGAATTTATTTCGGTTTTATAGCATTCACAATCTTCGGATTCAAAGTGATTTCTCTGCTGCTAAGTCCTTCGTTTTTGCTTATCAACCGTTCACGAGGAATTGTAGGCCCAAGCGAATGTGAAACTTACCTCACCCTTTTATACACATCCCTCCATTCCACAAAGCACTACCTCCTAAACTTCTGTACCTTCGAACGACTTCCCTCTCAACACAGGCTCCACTTGGGCGACACTTCAGAGAAGGAATGCCACACCCTCACCGATATGAAGAAATGCTGAGACCATCAGCTTGAGCTCTTTTCTCTGTGCTCATGAATATTTCCATGTTCGACGTCAAAACAACACTCAGCCTCTTCCACAAATTGTCACCCCTGTTTTCATCTCCTCTCCGCAGCTCTAGTCACAATACAAACGTAAATTGACAACTTTAAAGTTTGCAATAGAACCCAACTATAACATATTTGTAAACATCACTCTGATAGAGCAGCTTGTTGGGGATTTTACAAAGTATACAGTTTAGAGTTACTAGACTACGTAATCAAAATTATGGTTGTTCCTTGGCATCCTCCGCTACCACCGAAGCTTCTTTCTCCTGTCCCTTCTAGAAAACTGGTGGCAGCAAGATCCTTTTTGCAGCCAAAGTGCTCCCTTCCCTCTTGCTTCCAACTCCTCCTTTCTCTTCCCTCTCTCCCCATTGCATACTGCTTGTCAGAGTTTTGTAAGCACGGTTTTGTTCAGGTGCTCACTTCTGCTGACATGCATGCTTCATTGTCTCCACCAGCCCTAGCAAAAAGTCACCTTAGAAACATGTAACATTGCAGGCTAATTTACAAAGGAGTTTCTTTTTAATGGGAACTTACATGCAGTTCATATGTGAGGGGCTTAAATCAAGAGGCACACCTGCCAAGAGCACTGCCCCTTAAAGAAGATATCCAGCCAAGTGGCTGCATATAATTCCTGTTGTTCCGATTTCCAAGGACTCCAAAAAAAGCATGTTCCTCTATGCTAGAGCCCTGCCCCTATCAGTCCTGAATATTTAATCAACTATTTGTTTATTTAGAGTGATCACTCCCCTAGATATTTGATTTTTTGACTAAGTAGAGTCATTTTTTCTTTGATGTTGAAACATTTGAGGCTCTACTCTACTTCACCACCTAGCCGTAGGAAAACTAACACTCTCTTTACTACTCAATGGTGTTCTTTCTCGGATAGAGCTACATTTGAGGCTCTACTCTACTTCACCACCTAGCCGTAGGAAAACCAACACTCTCTTTACTACTCAATGGTGTTCTTTCTCAGATAGAGCTCTCCCTAGATTCCTGCCTCAAACCTAGTGCTTGTCGTTTTAGCAGTCAACTAGATGCCATCTGACCACCACTTTAAGACCCTAGTGTCTAGGGTTGATAGTATCTAGGGTTGATTCTAGGCCCATCAAAGAAGAAAGGGATGGATAAGAAGCCTTACAAAGAGGGCACATAGAATTCAATGACAAGTTTTGACTGCCTACTTCATTCCATGGATATCCCATACATTTTTCTCATTTATATATTTGTGCACATGCTTGTTGTTCACATCTGTGAGTTTTATGTGAATGCATGTTACAGGACTTCGCACACTTGTCTAGTTGTCTTCATCAAATAATGCATTGGTCATTTTCAGTTATAAAGATCTCTTTACCATGGTCTTCACCATGACGTTATATCATCTTGCTATGATGATGATGGCAACTATCATGAGGGGAGTATAGCTAACACTTTCTATAGTGCTCATCTAGTCACATCCAACGACACAATGTTAGGAGCTAGTGCATGGGTCATATTATAATTTTTAGGGTTGTCCAAGCTCTTACCAAATCATTCTCCACTTGCTAGCATGCCTCACAACACACATCTATAGGATTCACATTAGGGTTTCTACACCCTATAGATATACTGGCACCTTCATACTAGGACTTGGTGGTTGTGGAAAGAACGAGATTATATGGTTCTAGCCTGGAAGACAGACGTGATCTCTAAATCTGATTTTCTTTGAGTATATTCTAATTAATAGACTTATATCCATACCACTCAAATGCATGTTAAGTAACACACATGGAGCCATAGCTAGTAAATTCTATTTGGGTAACATACACATTGCCTATCATGAGTTATGAGCCTAGTAATCCTAGATTATCTATTTATTCTAGGCCTAACATCAAATAAATTATGTTCCTGGATAGAGCAGTCATGGGATAATAGCTTTTAAGGAATACTATTTCTTAAGTATCTAGTTTACTTTTATTTATTAGATGCTATTTAGATTAGGTTGATTATCTTTTATTAATTAATCGCAATTAGTTAGCTTAGCTTTTTAATTAAAAGCAATTTCTTGCTTTTGTGGAATTTTTGACTTAAAACTTGTATGTAGTCGATTCTTTGTCATTCAGTTCATATTCTTCCATTAGTTTATCAAGGCCATCTCCTTATTTTCTCTTACTTCCACATTGCTCTTTTCTACCCTCAAGATGTACTTGCTGCATTGAAGCTGATTTTTGACGTTGGTCATACCTCTATCAATCCAAAGGCTTGCTACTCTTTGAAATCAAAATTGAGGGAATCTAGATATTATCATAAGTCCTCTTAAACAAAACTTTGTTTTTTAGCATATCTTTCTCATGCAGACTAGAAAGATAGATTGATTTGGATTTTATGCAAAACTGTGAGAGATTTCTTCTCTTGATTTACCATTTCAAGGCATCAAGGACAATATGGATCTTGGGTAAATCGTAATTTGAACTAGGAAGACTTTTGGGCTTGTGGACTTTTCTTGGATTACATTAAGATCTTACGTATAAGGCATTTGAGTTGTAGAGGAGTTTTGGTTCATGGACCTTCAATTTTGATTATGTGGTTATGGGATCCGACTCATATAATAATTTTTGTATATGAAGGAGCTAGTCCTCATTGCATGACTAGAAATATTGATGCTATTGATGGATTAATGACGTATCACATGAGAGATTATCTAATGTCTTGGGATTCTCTAGTCTTTTGGGTATAATTTAGTGATATTCTTCAATTTTTACTAGGCCGTGTTTTGGGAATACATTTTTTTATAGATCTATATTGGTACACTCTTATTTTATCAAGGAGTTGTCTTTCAGTGTTGTATTTTTTAGACTCTACTAGGGTTACTTGCTTTTATAAAAAATTATACATTAATCATTATTGGAATGCAAAAATGTGTTTAGAGATTAGCTCTAACTAGGAGTGACTCTTGTATGTAGTGTCATTGTCCTTATAGTCCTCTCTTTATTATCTATTGATGATCTTTAAATGAACTTATAACCGTGATTATTATTTTTATTTTTAGTTTATGGCTATTTAAATTTTGTGTTAATTAAATAAATCGTTGGAAATGTGACTCCAACACTCTTCTCAATTTGTCTCAATTCATTTTACATTACTTACATATGCACATAGCACATCCTTTATGATCTTAAAACAATAAATGCAATCATTATGACATGTAGTACTCGTATTTAGAGGGATATTCAATCTCTTAAAAAAGCCCCATAAGCATGGTGAGGTATTTCTCTACATGATGTATTACATGAGTAACCAAAATTATTTTGCTACCATGTTGATCATGTTATGACTATCTTATAGATATAGAGAACTAAAACTATTCAATTGACAAATCCAATTCTCAAGTAACTCATACCAACTCATGGACCACCAACATAGCCATAACGTAACCTTTAAACTACCTAGATTTCCTTTCATTTTAAAATTTGGAAAGTATGGTGGCATAGAGTACTTGTCATGGAATATTCTTAAAGAGACGACAAAAGATACTAAAAATGTTCATTGTTCTATACATGTCCTATCTTTTTTCAAGATATCAATTTCTCATAAAAATTGATGTGTTTAGTATTGTGCTTTGAACATGTGAAAATGATAAACTAAAATAAATCATATATATATATATATATATATATATATATAAATTTACAATGATTATATGACTCTTAGTTCTAAGAAATGCACATATTGCTCCAAGACTCTCTTTTTTGTTTAAGAAGTATCTACAATCTTAAATGGTCCTTATAGACAGATTTTGATGAGGCATATCTTGTTTGACACTCATTAACCACTTTTGGTTTCACTATGGTGTCATCATATACCTATGTACATTTTATGGTATCATCCAAATTTAAAAATAATTTCCTCTCAATTCTATTTTATATCATCTTTAAGGCCTCTCACAAAGCCCCTTATCTTTTGGGATTCATCTATGTGCTTACTTGTGAGAATATCTTCTCTATAAGTGACAATATACTAGCTCAAGGTGTTTCTACATATTTTGCAATAATCTGGGGCCTCCCATCTGCTTGCTCAAGTCCATGTTTGAGTAGACTCCTTAGAGGACAGCTTGTTCAAAGACAATGAATATCTTAAAGACTTATATCATTTTTCCTAATTCTCTTCACCATTTATAAGCCTCATTTCCAATGGATAAACTAGCCTAAAGGACTTGTTACTCAAGAGACATAGTTTAGATCCATGGAAGTCTTGCAATTTTTTGTTAAATAGGTTGATGGAATATTTATTCCCTCTTCTACTTTCCTATTGAATATAGCAACTACTCACATTAAGTTGCAACCTTGTGCTTTGTAGGTTTAAGAGCAATTCACCTATATTTTATAGCAACCTTTAAGAGGCTTGAAGAAGTATCCAATTTATACCAAGTTAACTTCAATCATGTCTAGTCTAAAGATCTTTCCTATGTACCAAAAATACATTTCCAATCTCATTTCCTCCTATGCAGAAATGTTATTATGGTTCCAGAATAGTTGTTTTGAGATAGCTTTTAAATTAATTCTTCTAATAGCTTTCATAAAAGTATGATAGTTTCTTTAATTAGTATACAAGAGCTAAACTACTAGATCCATACTGATCTACAAGCTGAAAACTTCTTGTCAAAGTGTTTACTAAGGATCAACCATTAGAGGCAAAGAGGTATTGGTTCCTTTTGCATGCACAAGGTTTGGAAGATCTAGTTTTATAGATCTATAATTTGTGTTACAAATGAAAGAAATTGGCTTTGAAGAGAGAATGATTAAGACATTTCAAAGTAGTTTTTCGCAACATCATTAATAATGCCAAATCCCATACTACAATCAATGTGCAAGTGCTACACAATTGATGCCACAAATATTTCCAAAATTTGACACATCCCTCTATGTCTTCTCTAAAGTAGACATGTAGTTTAAATATATCCAGATTTTTGGCTATCAAGAGCTCTACATTTGCAAGCACACATGATGTAGTGTATATTCATCGCTTGTAATTCATCACAACTAGAGAAGTTGACCTCTAAACAGTATTTACTCTACAAAAATATCCTGAAATAGTTAATGATGGCAACAAATATAAATGTACAATTTTCAATGCACATTGTAATTGCCATGATTTTTCTTGGTTAGCAATCTTAATTTTAGAATTTTCTTTTAGATTTAAAGGAACCACCAACATGTAGAACTTGAATCTTTAGACTAGCTCGTTTTAAATTATTTTAAATATTTAATTGCTTGCAAGTGGACTTTGCAAATACAAAAAGCCATGCATCTCCTTGTGTAGCAAAAAAATTAATATTAATAGTGTGGAGATATCCCCACACATTTTGTGTGCAACCTTGATATCATAAGACCTTTAAAAAATCTCCAATTAATGATTTGAGCCTCTAAGTCCATGTTTGTTTGTCTGTGCTATCCAATTTTTTTCATCAAATTCCAGCTTTTGTTTCTTGGGAACCTTTTATTTATTTCCCTTTTTAATCTCCTCACTTTGAAAGGTAATTACCCCCCTCATCTCTCTCTTCACACACACACACACACACACACACTCACAGGTGTATATGTAGATAGATATATAGACTAAAAAATTCTCACTTTATCCTTTGTATCATATGGTTTTTTAGTATGTTCATAGATATTGCATATTTTTTTATGCAATAAGTATTTGAGAGTTTTTTTTTTTTAAATCACAGTCTGAAGAATTTTAAAGCATTGTGAAATAGATCAATGGGAATAAAAACATATATCTAATGGGGTTGAAATTGAGCATGCACACAAGCATGAATCAATGATACTCGCTGATGAGCCCCTCTTAAAGAGATTTATTAAGGAAATCTTGCCATATTGTTATACATCATATTTTTGTGTGTATGTAAAAACTTTATAAATAATGTCATAAAGTAAAACATGGTAGGAAAATTTTTGCATGAATACAAAGAGCTCATCGCTGTAGTGGCCCAATTATCACTTGGAGTGACCTCTATAAGAAACTTGTAAGAGTGGAGAAGGACTAGGATCATGCCCAAAAGCAGTCAACGTCATAGGAAGGGCTCTTGTAGAATTCTTTCTATTATGATACTAACCATTTATAGATCTAAGGGTGAAAATAAAGAAATAAAATATACAATACACACTTGGAATGTCTTCCAATGCCTTGTAAGCTATTAATTACAATGGAGCAAGCACTTGAACATCAAATGTATATCCTTTAGGTGTGTCGATTCCTAAAAATTATTGACATTATAACTTCATGAAATGCACTATAGTAAGAAATAACACTTCAGATTTTTAAACAAGTGTTGAAATCCTTTGTTAACTTCTCTTAATAAGGGTAAATAAAGTCCTCCTTCAATGATCTCATACATACATACCTCAATGAATATTCTAGTCCAAGTTTTTTTGAAGAGCACATTAAATCGATTTTAAGTTCATAATTGATTATTGATATCATAAAGTGCATAAACAACAAAACATTGGCAATAGGCACAAGAACTAAGAGCATAAAGTGAGACAATAATAATATACTCCTTTTGGGACGTATTGTGTCATCGTAGACACTATGTTGTGTCATGTATGATGCTAGGAGCATAAGCATGGTTATTTAATTAGGCAAGGTACTACTACACTGGCTCACCATTGTTTGCAAGATTGGAAAATTAATGGGAAAAAGCATTTGGCATCTTGCCTTATATTGGTTAAGGGTTAAGACTAGTTCTAAACCTAGGTAATACACACAAGATGCATATACAAGGCCCAAACAGGGTATATAGATACTAGTGTTCGGATATTGGACAATGCAGTCCCGAATGACGAGCCCTACCTTCAAGGGACGAATCTAGATAAAGGCACATTCTTGCATTGTAAAAATGTATGGCCAAGTGTGGAGGATAGAAAATAACAATGTTACCACCTTGTACGCAAAATTTTTCGATTTGTCTTTAGGAACTCAAATGCAATCTACTAACATCATGAGTTGCGTATATGCTAGGCACGAGTATTACAAAACCACAAAAATGGAAATCTTAGGGTACTCGTTTGTCCTTGTTGCTCACTGAAGGCTGGCCCAAGCTATCATGTGGGCTGTTTGGAAGGCTCATTGGGACACATGTGAACACATACCCCGCCCAATAAGCCATTTTATATGGCTATTTAATTCATCATGCTTAAGGGAGAGGAGCTCTACTCATAATAGGGTGCTAAATTTAAAACCAACATCTAAAAAATCAATTCCCCACTTAGCACAAGCTATAGATTTTCAAAGGAACATCTAAAAAATCAATCAAAACTTACATCCATTTATTCAAGGCTCTTTCACTATCTTGATCACTCAAGGGATTAAAATGGGAGGAGATAAATATAGAGAAGGAAAATACAGAAGCCTAAAATGTAAAAAACACACCAAGAAAATTTAACATGATTTGAGTTGATTTAGTCAAAAATAGGGAATTCTATCTATCTTCCATTACACACCCTTGGCAATGAAAAGGGCTCCAAGCTTGTTTGGATTATGTGTCATATATGTGCATATTCCCATTATATGTGTCCCTTGTGTGTGTGACCATACATAGTGTCTGTTTGAGAGTAGCTTTATGAGAGATGTTGTGTGGTGTGTGATTGGAGTACTTGAAAAATCAAAGTACATGTGATATGTTTGACATCACAAGTGATGTCAATGGACTAAGACTTATGCCTCTAACTTTTAAGTCTTGCAATATTGTCTCACTATTGAGAATTATCCTCTCCCTCCCCCCACTCCTTCTCTCTCTCTCTCTCTCTCTCTCTCCCTCCCCCCCCTTCTCTCTCTCTCTCTCTCTCTCTCTCCCTCCCCCCCTTCTCTCTCTCTCTCTCTCTCTCTCTCTCTCTCTCTCTCTCTCTCTCTCTCTCCCCTCCCCCCCCTTCTCTCTCTCTCTCTCTCCCTCCCCCCTTCTCTCTCTCTCTCTCTCTCTCTCTCTCTCTCTCTCTCTCTCTCTCTCTCTCTGTGTCTCTCTCTCTCTCATCATGGAGGTCTTTGATACCCATAGCTGCTCCTAGGGAACCCTCTAGAAATCCCACCAAATGGTACTAGATCAAAATCAACCCTAATATTTTTTATAAATTTTCATGTTAATCACCACATTGTTGCTTGTGTGTCTTAGCTTCTGCTATTGATCTAGAGTTACACACTCATATAATAGAATAACAGAAGTCCTTGAGCCTTTTATGCCTAATAGTAGCATCAAAAACCTTCAAATACTTTCTTTTGCCAGTGTAAAGTAAGCTTATACTCATGTAACTTCATGTAGAAGGAAAATTATTATTTATAGATCCTTTTCCTATTGCTATCACCACTAGTACTATTGCTCACTTCTCTACCAAGTTTTATTTGCCTACACTTGAGTAGATCAGCTTCTCAAGTGCGCTACTCAATATGCATTGAATTGGATCTATCTAATGTACCGTGCTCCTTATTGAATTCTCCACCTACACAATATAACGGTTCCTCAGTCATATTTCCTCTAAAGAGCTTTCAAGGTTGTCACCTAATAAACTCATGGAAATCTCAATCAAAAGCTCAATAATATTTCCTCCATTTCCAAATCTCACATTGTGGTTCCCAACTCTTTTGCCTCTACTCCTTACACGAAGGTAGAGTCCAAAGGACACTCTCCCTAAAAATTTAGTGATAGAAAATCGAGCACCAACTTACATCCACTTATTTAAAGTAATAATTCGATGTTGCTGGCACTAAAGCATGTCATTTGTACACACATTGATCTTTAATGATGAATGTATGGGAATGGTTTATATGTATGTAGATCCAATTTAAAAAACTCGCATATTCTTAACATGAAAGGAAAGGTTAAAACTTTACAAGTCAAAAATTTAAAGATAGTTTGATATGACTCATTTAAGGAAAACATTAAATAAGGATATCATTTAGGGACCTAGGGTATCATTAAATAGCTCATTTAGGGAAAACGTCCATTAGCATATAAAAGATAGTTAAAATTACAATAACATATTCATTAAACCCTAGGATATCATTAAACAGCTCATTTAGGGAAAACATCCATTAAAAATTTAAAGATAGTTTGATATGACTCATTTAGGGAAAACATGAAATAGGATATCATTTAAGGACCTAGGATATCATTAAATAGCTCATTAAACCCTAGGATATCATTAAAAAGCTCATTTAGGGAAAACATCCGTTAGCATATTCATTTCTCTACATCATGAAAATAAACATTGGGTATTATCTTGTACTCTCAATGCTGGCATACTCTTAATAGCAAGGGGAACTCTGAGCAAGGAACAACTAAGCTATGCATTTAACATACTTTCTAACTATTCACTACTAGAAAACTCTTAGCTAGTATGAAACGTTAACTATTCTAGGCTAATAACCAATTGATGGGTTACAACATCTAAAACAAGACTAGCTAGGAAAATTACTACATGATTTTGATATTGGCCAATAATCTTTTTTATTATGACAAGAGGAACTCCTATTATAATAGCTATCTACAAAACCATTGGGTTAAATCCCATAATATAGGGAGCCCGAAGAGACTTTATGCTCCTTAGAGATGGATGCAAATTTGGAATTTTGCTCTAATAAAGCAATCTATAACTACATGATTTCTTTTTTGGGAAAAGAAATCAAGATGGGATCTCTTTTGAGCTAGCCACATGCTTCTAAAAAGATTATGGTTCTACCACTCGTTTGTGGATTGAATCTCGATAGTGGGATTCAACCATGTCCCGATATTAAATTTCCATGAGTCTTAGTCTTTAACCTTGCTAGATGCATGCTAAGGCCATGGTCATACATGAACATGAGATACTCCCTTAAACCTCACTTGGTTGTTGTAGTTATGTACCATTGGTATTAGTGCCATAAAAATTTTACCACCAAGGTGGCATCTACTAAAATTTCGTCACATTAACCCCCACTCTTAACTTGGGTTTAGTTTTGATTGCCTTAAGCCTTTGCATTCGTGTATTCAAGTTGTTTCTAGATTGATTATGAGACACTTTTTCAAGAACCAAAATACTAACTTTGGATTTTGGGTCTTAGGCCTACTTGTTCCAAAGTCTAAGATCTGACTCACTCTTTCCAAGCTCCTGGTACCTGTAACCTATTCTAGGTTCAACTTAAATTTTTTCCAGTTCTAGGATCAAATTTTCCAAAGTCTAGTTCATTTATTCTACATTCACTTTCTTAGAATCTGTATTTCAGTATTGTATGCACTTGATGCAAGTTCCAAGTTCTATATAAAACAAATTTCGAGTTTAGTTCTATGTACTTTAAAGTCGTTGATAACTTCACTCCTTTGAGAATATGTTGCCTTTTGGCTCTAATGGTTTAATTTTGTTCTAGTTTAGAAATTGACATCAATAATATGTCATTGACATTTGTATTACCCATGTCATGGGTGAAGGGATGCAAGTAACAAACCCTCTCCTTGGAGATATACTTAGTAAATGGTATCAGGTGTAGAATGACTGGCTATAAATTTGACAAACCTCAACATTTATATGCTTTTTAATAGATTTTCTCTCATTGTATCACATCTTGATGCAGTAAAAGAATTGTTCAAAGTCCTCTCCTTGCTGCATTTTCCAAAGAGCTCCCTCCCCCAACTCCATCTTTTGCCCACATACACTGGTGCATTCCTAAGAACTGTTGGGATATCTCAAGGTGTATGCCTCAGGCACACCTTATGTTTCTATGTGTGAGTGCTAGAGGCACAGTTAGGTGCCCACAAGCACAGTTAGGTGGTGGAAGAGCCACATAGGATGATTGAGAGAATCTAGGAGCAGATTGAGGAGATGATTGTGGAGCTCTGAGGTCATCAGTGATGTCAGTGAGCTTGTATGAGGTACCTACTTAAGGACCTCACTCTTCTTCATTCTATAAGCAAGTATTCTGAGTTTGTATCCACTCTACTCTTTCCTTTCATTGTTCCAACATGATATCAGAACCATTTGATCCCCCTTGAGCCCATTTCTGCCACATCATCATCATCTTCTTCTTCTTCTTCTTCACCATCTCTCCCTCTTCTTCCCAAAATTTGCTTAAGCCTGTTCTCCTCAGGTTCTCAACCATTTCCCACGCCCTTCCTACTGGAGATCCACCTTGAAGGGGCAAACTTCCGGCTGTAAGGAATTGAAGAACCTCCATCTCTGCTGGTCGCCATTACACGTTTTTCGTCGATTTCTCTTCCTACGTTTTCTCTACGCCTGCTCCTTCTTTCTCTAATTCCTTTCAGGGGAAGCTTCTCCATCCTTGGGCTACCTTGGGCTGAAATCTGAGCAGCAATGGCTGCATATTGAAGGAGAAAACAGAGAAAAACCAGTCGACTTTGTAAAAGGAAGAGAAGGCGACCTGACGCGTTTTTGCGCCTCTTCTTCCCAGAGGATCTACTGTGGTATACCAGCTTTCTTTTGCCTCAGAAAGCCCCCTTTCTTTTGCTTTGAAGAGTGAGCTATAAGCCCTCCAAGTTCAGCTCTTTAGTTTTGACAGTTTTGACAAGCTTTTGAAGATGATGCTACATAAAATGCTACTCTAGCATTTCTGGTCTTTTGAAGTTTTCAATAACTTCAGTACAAGTGTGGCTTCAGTTTTGCTTTGATTTGTTAGACCTGTTTTTGATTGGAAAGTACTCATTTTAAGCCACCTCTGTGAAGCATGTAAGAAGAAGCATCATTGATTGAATATTGGTCACTAGTATTTGCTACATCAAGTGCTTATATTTTGGAAGTCTTTCAGTTATTGTTTTTTCCTTGTAAGAGAGAAAGACACTGCCCAATATCTGGGTTAGACCCTCTCATGGCTACCCTATTGAATCTAGAGAAGTCTCAGAGAAGTTCAATGGAAAGGGCTTCCACACATGGCAGATGAAGGTGAAATTTGCATTGATGAGGGAGAACTTATGGGGACTTGTCAAACCTACTCCTACCGCTACTTCTACGGCCTCCAATGCTGGAGAATCCTCAACTCCGACATGACCGGCAAGTGATCCAGCTAGAGAAGAAAAAGCATACGGTATCATTGCTCTTGCTTTAGGAGATGATTATGTTCACCATATCTCTAACTTGGAGTCTCCTTCGGAAGCTTGGCAGAGCTTGACTTAATTTTTGGTGCTAGCTCTCACATCTCTAAACTATCACTTAAAATCTCTTTCTTTGAATTGAAGATGGCTAGTGGTACTACTTTGGCAGCTCACGTCAACTATATGCGGAGTCTTATGACTCAATGAGCTTCTATCAACTCTCCTATTTCTCCAGATGATGCTATGGCAATGTTACTTAAGAGTATGCCTGAAGATTATGATCACATTGTTACTACTTTGAAAAATCTTCCTAATCCTAATCTTGAAGGTATTATCTCTGCTCTCCAAGAAGAAAGGCATATGGAGCTCAGGAAAGGCAATGACACTAGGACAGGCAATGACACTGTAAAATTCCAGAAGGGCAAGTATACCCCTTGCAATCACTGTGGAAAGACAAATCACCTTTCAAAGGACTGCTTCAAAATTAATCCATACAAGCACTGTGGCAAGAACAACCATAATGAGAAGTTTTGCAGAAACAAAGCAAAGACAGAAAATGCACTTACAGTTCATGAGCCTCCACAAGATGAGGCATCCTTTGAAGATTATGCATTTTAAACATCTCTATGTATGCTCCAGATCTCTCTTTTTATGTCAAGGTAAAATGAATGAAAATAAACTCTTGTGTTTTGTGTGTTTTGTAAACACCTCTGGTCACCTTATGATGTAGGCCATGTGTATGATTTTGTTCCATGGTACCTCCTGCAGACATTGTGTGCATGTACATGCAGGGGTGATAACCATTGGAAGGTCTTTCTGTATCCCTTTTTGTTTACCTTTCACCCAAGGGAACCCTTGCTAGCATGAGAACCTAGCCATAGATTAATCCTTGACCACCATGAGATGGCATGAGAAACTATGAGACTAGATGTATCCTTGACATAGCCTGAGGCATTTCCTTGAGGGGGGGTTTGTTGGGATATCTCAAGGTGTATGCCTCAGGCACACCTTATGTTTCTATGTGTGAGTGCTAGAGGCACAGTTAGGTGCCCACAAGCACAGTTAGGTGGTGGAAGAGCCACATAGGATGATTGAGAGAATCTAGGAGCAGATTGAGGAGATGATTGTGGAGCTCTGAGGTCATCAGTGATGTCAGTGAGCTTGTATGAGGTGCCTACTTAAGGACCTCACTCTTCTTCATTCTATAAGCAAGTATTCTGAGTTTGTGTCCACTCTACTCTTTCCTTTCAGTGTTCCAACAAGAACCATGTAAACTTGTCAATGAGAATTAAAAGTGGACTATTGATGAAGCAAACTATCATTTAATGCCTTTTATATGACAAGACGAATGCGATAGAACTGTCATTCTACTCACACCCTTGTCGAGGTTGCATAAAAATGTTTCTATTGATGCAACACAAGCATTGTAGAGAAACCTACAATTTTCTCAAGGCATTATCTCTAATGCCTAGAATGGCTCCAACCTACACTATTGGGATATCATTACCTTGCCAACTCTACCACAAGTGCAATGCATGATGGTAATTCCCAGCCATCCCTCTAACATTAGATCGCAATATCATAGGTGAAATCTTTAGCCTTAGGGTCTATAAAACTTTCTTTTTTTGAAAGTATGGATTCAAGGGAGTCCCTAGTATCTAAAACATCTTTAAAAAGCATAGAAAATAGAGAAAATCTCTTCTTAATCTCTTGTTTATTTTATAATGGATACCTTTACACATGATCAATAGTGGGTTGCAAATGGAGACTTTGGCCCCCAATGGGCATAGCTATGGAGAAAATATGGTATCTTTCTCTCAACTTAAGATTTATTTAAAGCACATAGTAACACTACACCAGCACCTAGAGAACATTCCAACACAAATGCAAGAAAGTAATGCTAGCAGTGGTAATGCTAATGAGTTGACAATGGCCTCTATGGAGTCAATCACCCTCATACATCTATTAGATTGGTTTAGCATGTGCTATTATGCTTGAAGCCCACCTTTATGCATTGCCCTTAAATATTTGTAGATTTCGTTCAATCGCACTATAGAGTCAAAAGTCCTTTGGCAACATGGGAAGTTAAACAAACAAGTTAGTAAGCCCCAATATCCCAACATTAGGACAACCTTCTAGGGAAAAACTATAGGGTAGTTGAAGTGACCTCATAGGGCAAGGTTGTGAGGGGATGTTGGCAAGTCCATGAAAGTTGAAGAAGCATTCCCCTATGTCCAACTTCAATAAGGGCTTTCGCATGTTAGGACTTGTAAATGCATTTGATGGTTGAGCCACCAAAGCTTCCCATGCTCCCCATGCTCCTAGAGCCACCAAAGCTCCCCATCCTCCCATTTTGTGGTTGAGCCACCAAAGCTCCCCATCCTCCCATTTTGTGGTTGAGCCACCAAAGCTTCCCATGCTCCTAAAACTACCAAAGCTCCCCATCCTCCCATTTTGTGATTGAGCCACCAAAGCTTCCCATGCTCTTAGAGCTACATCTTTATTCATCTTCCATAGGATTGCTTCATGATCAAGAGGTTGTGTAGGCATTGTCCCTAGTGAAGCAATTGTCATCCCATGTTGTTGTATAGCAAAAGGGTTTACCAATGTAGGGTTTTTTGGACTTGATGGATAGGCTTGTGCAACTCAATAGAGTTGAAGGGATATGGTTGAACGATTTGTGTATTCCCGCCTACCTAAGGAGATAAGCCTAGTTGACAAAATGATCAAGCAAGCAAGATGATTCAAGATGGAGATGGACAATTACACGGCTCACATGCGTTGTAGATGTCCTATATTCTATGCTTCCTTAATACCGTGGCTAACCTCAACTCAATTCATTATTTTTTTTTTATAGGGGAGCTACCTTAAACTTCTAAATTGAATCATATCTTTTTAGAGAACAAGGTGGAAACACTCAAATCTTTTTAGAGAACAAGGTGGAAACACTCAAATTTCGATTCCTAGACTTTAAGATTCTCTAAGAGGGCCTCACCACACTATTGCCAAGGATGAAAGTATAGCAATGGGACGCTCAGCTACTTTGCAGGAACAAGTCCTAGGATTCTTGAGATCTGGCAATAATTTTGTGAGCGATTTCAACCAAGCATATGGAACGTTTGTCTGAAGCAATCTTTTTGGAAATAAGGAGGAAACACTTGATTTTCAATGCCCAAACTTTAGGTTGCTCTAAAAGGGACTCTGCCAAGGCGGAAAATATAGCTCAACCAACTTTGCGAAACAAGTCCCCACAAACGCTTGCGTGATTTCCAAGACTAAATTTGCAAGCTATTTCAACCAATCGTATGGAAGATCAACATCTGGAGGCCAATCTCAATGCTTGGGCATTGCAATGCTATGCTAGCAGCCTTCAAACAAAGGTGTTGGGCTAGAATTAGAAAGCTGGGAGAAAGAGAGTACAAGTGTAACCAGCAATTCAAACTGGGTGCTAGTGGGGCTAGGATAGCCCCATCGGGAAACATGGGGAGCCCCTCTAAGTAGGGCATGCTATCCTTCATAGCATTAGCTTCCTAGTTTCATTGGCCCAAGAACAATAGTAATTATAAGAGAAGTAGAGAATGCTCTCTTACAAATCAAGCTAGCCTTCGAAGCATTAGCTTCCTCTTTCGTTCGGCAAAGAACACTAGTACTAAGAAAGGGAGAGAATGCTTTCATTTTTGTTTTGAGTGCCGGTTTTTCTCCAACACCCACCACACAACTCATGAGAGAGTAGTACATGCTAGCCTTGGGAGCATTAGCTTCCTACTCTTCATCGGGCAAAGAAAACTAGTTATAAGATAGGGAGCGATTGCTCTCTTGCACATCATAAATCATATATTGACATGTCATGGCTCATAGGCATGGCCATGGGCATTGTGCCACCGTACAATGTCCACACAGGACTCGGTAGTCGAACTGACACTCTCATTGAAGTGAATGAACCGAAGTAAAGTGGGAGCAGCTAGGTCCAAGTTCAACTACTCGAGCAGTGACAAGCAACAATGATTCAGACGACACTGACAATGGACAGGCTATAGACTCGTCACTCATAAGTAGGAAGTTACTCCGACAGCCAAAAACAAACAAGACTTTCCCACACCTACAAGACAAATATCTCATGACTTCCTTCGATCATCAACGCCAAAAGTACATCTGCTTACCGTTGGATACGGCCATTTTGAATGCGAGTGCCACCACGACTTCAACAAAGACGTAGTATCACCTGGTAGCTTGCCAGCCCTCCTCTTTCGGAGGATTTCTTCCCTCACGTCCACTATCTTCTCTCTGTATCCCTGTAGACAATGAGAGCAGGAAACACAAAATTAGCACTCACAGCCTTTGCCTTCTTCACAAAGGACAATTCACAACCTTTCCTTCTTCCCAAAGAGCAACTCCCATTGAAAATGCAAGAGATTTCGCCATGCTCATTGTCATTCCTACGGTTTATAGTGCAAGTGTGGAGGAATGGTTCATTCAGAAGGTCACCCATTTCGTGCAATTATGTTTGCCGGGCCAAACTACTTCGTCATTCTAGCTTAAGTTGCACATGCGTATTTATACCGTTTTCAGCTCGCTCTTCAGATCTTGTCTGACGCGCTCCATAAGAGAACGCTCTGTCTCTGTGGGTACAAGAGGGCCAAACGCTCCCGCATCCTGCCCATCGAAGCCTGTCTCGTAGATACCAGGATCACTGTCCACCTGGTCATTGTCATCGTCAGACATTGTGGCACCGTTTCCTTCTCCGGGAGATACACCTGTTCAAACATGAAATGTCGAGATGGGTCTTGTTGTACAGATACACACAATATTGTCATAATGAAGCTCCCTTGTCATGAGAAAACTCCACACATTTGTCACTTGCATGAGCGAGGGTGTTGGGTACACTGACCTGTAAGGCTTAAAAGTGACTGTTCTAGCTCCCAGCAAGCCATAACTGCCTCCATGGCATGGACTCGCACATGTTGTTGCAGTTGCTCTTTGAACGTGCATAGCAGGAGAACATAGTGTGTCTGCACGCAGATACAGAACGTTTGAGTTCTGATCACCTTGGCACAAGCATAGATAGCTGCAACGATTCAAACTGTCTTGTCGAACTTACGAGTAACCCGAGGGCCTAAGCACATCAGTCATTTTCACATTAATGAGACGATTCTAAGAAATTAGTTGATGCGACTGGGAATTCGTACACTTCGACTCCTCCACTTCAATGGACCAATGTTGTCTTTAAGAGACGAATAAGGAAAGCGTAGTTAGCGAATGACAATCAGGAGTCAGGACCTTCATGGCATTATGATCGGCCCCTTAGGACTTTTTAATACTCCATCCAATTCCGAGGTCTCCCTCCTCCGCGCATCCGTATGTGCGTATGTATATACACACAATTCCGCATTGCATCCGTATGTACGTATGTATAAACACACAATCTAGCCAGTTCTAGTATTGACCTCATGACAAGGGTTCTGCGCCTATTGTAACTCTAGAGCCCACGTCATTCCCCACTCCAAATATTGGTGAATCTAAATTTCTAGTTAGTTCTCTAGAAGAATAGAAGAAATTTTGCACGGGAAAGCCTTGTTCGCATGACCGCGAGCACAAATTTTATCGAACAAATGTTTGACTGCAGAGCATGCGGCGCGGATATATTAGTTTCCACTTCCGCAGAGGAACTTGGAAGACATTTTAGGTTAAAGTCCATCGAGCCGGAGAACGTAACTTTTGGAAAACGGCCAGCCCTGAGCATGACCTTACGAAGAAGCCACAAGCAAACACACATGATTCTCATGAGTATGTAAACAGAAACGGAAATGAAGACATTTCGAAAACCACGGGACATTTTCAAGTACCCCGTCCGATACTGACGGTGCTTCATTTCACCACTGAATTTCTAGCAATTCGCAGCGACGGAAAAAGAAATCCCCACCAGTTCGAGCACGAATATGCGATCGAACTCTTTACCATGAATTCATCTAGCTTGTCCTTCTCTTCGCCAAGGAGCAAATGATTTTGACCCAGGACGGCATACTTGGTGAGGACTTGCGAAGCCTGAGTTATCTGCGCATCGATGCGCGGGAGCTGATCGACAGGGGTGGCTATGCGCAGGCAAGCTACGTGAGCCGAAAACAGTTGTTCATAGAGAGGGTGCATGGAGATGTCAGCCTTGAGTCTCGCATTTTGCCAGGTGATGTGAGTATCCTGCTGGTGATGATCGGTAGCGACATCTTCATCGACTAAATCACTACTGTTGGCGGTGTCGGAGTGCTGCAAGTCGAGCAGGCTTCGGCCATGGATGTCTCCGGAGCCATGGGAAGGCTGGGAAGCCATAGCCGAAGGGAGCCACTGAGAGGCGTAGTGGGATTGATGAGCTTGAGCATGAGCGTGAGATTGCGCTTGAGCTCGAGCTTGACCTTGAGTTTGGGCTTGAAGAGCAGCTCCAGCAGCTCTCTCTCCCGCTGCTGTAGCTGATTGGAGGTGCAAGAAGCTGCACTGCACGCACTGCGAGCCGGGCTCGCACCCGCACCACTTCCGGTTCTCCTTGTCGTTGACAAAGGAGGCGGGAGGGGAGGTGTGCTGCTGTTGTTGCTGGCGCAGCACGGCGCTGCTGAGCCATCCAAGCTGCTTGTTGATGGAGCCAGACTGATCGTAGGCTTTGTCGTCCATGGTGGTTTCTTCTTGATGGTGATGATGGTGATAATCTCAAAGAGCGTGCCCGGCAGCTATGGCGAGTGTGATGGAGGGGAAGGAGGGGAGCAGAGTGAGGCAGAAGGTATCGTATGGTGTGATCTGATTGAGCTCAGAGTATAAGTGAAGGCTATGGCGGGACAAAAAGCTCAGAGAAGGACGACTGTGCAGTTCGCTGGCCTTGGCGTGTGAGAGAGAAGAAGCTTATTTACATAGTTTTGTATTAAACTAGCTTTTTTTTTTTTTTGCTTATCGAGCAATCAATCTTTGACCACCCCCCCTTTTTAACTCGGGTTCCACATGCTCACCTCACACACTCGCTCACCTCAGCATCTCCTCGCGTTCAATCTCCCTCAGAATGCCCCTGTGCAACTCGCAACGTTCGATTCCCCTATGGAATGGCAACTACCTACTTGTCAACTTAGCCACACTCTGGCATGCCCCTCGTAGTTGGACGTCTATATCTTGGGGGTTTTGAAAAAAAAAATTTAAGTTAAAAAGAAACTCTATTCGAGATTATGCCATCATCTCTAGGTAGTTTCCACATCGTCATCACTCTCTCTTTCGACAGTTGTATGGCCTCAGTTGAACTCGTGGTGTTTTCTTGCGTGACCTCCTTGGTCATGTAGGACCAAGGCACTTGTTTTCAAGTTTCCATGGACCACAGGATGGTGCATTGTAGCATATGTGTGTAAGTCATGAAATTTTCAATTCAAATGTAGACCAAATGACCTGATCTGCCTCCTTGAGCTACATAATTACTGACATAAAAACCAAGTTGGTTGCCCTTTGGTGTTCCAAGCCACCCCCTCTAAATCCTTGGAGCAATCTGGCACATCAACTTGAAGCTAGACACGACTTGGATTATTTCACGTTTTTTTCACGTGAACGCATTTAAAGTACAGCAAAGCCATGCTCCAAACAAAGCATGTGCTACTCGCTCTTTCAACATGGCCACATATCTTCACGAATAGTCAAAGTGCTTTGGAAGTTGCAAAGAATCATGTACTACATGCTCACACAAAGAACATTGTGTGGTTTAGAGGTGAGGGCATCTATAAACTCTTGCTATGACTATGTGGACAATAGCTTAGGAAGATAGGAGATGTGTATGTGTTTCCACACTGTGCTCCGTTTGTGAATAGGTGGGATGTGCCACAAACAACAGCTTGGCAAGATAGGTTGCTCATCTTGACAACCTTTCAAACTCCTCCCCAAATTTGAATAACATGCTTCTCTCCATGTCTCAAAAAATGTGTAAAGAGAATCTCGAACTCCACCCAAACAAGTGTGTAGAGGGGGTATTTGGGCCCTCCATTCATGGCTAGAATGCATAAAAGGGCATGCCCACTATTGAATGGGGGCACAGCTACTGCTACGAACCCTTCGTTTGTGCAAGCATGTTGTTGCCTTGAGAATCCCAGTCATTGTTGCACCTCTGCCCCTACATCCTTCCATGTGCAATGGAACCACACAAGTTACCACCAAGTCACAATGTGCCTCGATTATTTGCCCCATCTAATGTATTTCCATATTAGACAAATGGGCTTTGCTTGCATGAGAAGACTATCTAGGCACTACGGGCTAAGTTATGTGATGTAAATGCACCAACAAGATGCATATTCTTCAAGCACGGTGTGCATTGACTCTACAAGGTTCCTAGCTACTGAGCTTGGATTTTGAATTGGGCAAACATCGTCCTTGGGTAGCCTATGTGATTGTAAAGGCCCATCAGTGGTTAGTCACTTTCCTACATTGATGTGGTTCGTCTTATGCAACTCGTATCAACATATGGTTGTGTGGCTTGGCAATTTCAATGCCAACCATGATCTAAGGGGTATACCAAGGTTTGCAACGTGCAATGCGCATGATCAAGACTGTCCAACCTGCCACCAACCATAAGTCTCCAATTGAATGCTCGTCCAGCACAGTGAGCATTTTGTAGGATGATGCCAAAAAGATAGGAGGATGCATGGACAAAAACCCATGAGGATTTGCACAGGCGTTCTGAAAAGCTAGAGCATTCCACAAAGGGGATGCCTATAGCGAAGAGAATACACCAGATAGAGGACCACTCGAGCATTCGAGAGGGGGGCTGATGCCTACGTGGGAAAACAAGCGAGAAGATATGGAATCTATTTAGTTTTTAAAAAACCAGAGCAAGCAAAAGTAACTTTTTATGATGCAAAGAAGACTCCAAGGAGGTCTTGTCCACGTGGCGCATCCTCACGGCAGGGACCGCCCAGGACTGGCACGTGGCGATCTGACTTGTTGTACGTCCCCCCGACCAGCACCTGCTACCGGTTTGACTGTGAGCGCACGCGCGGAAGTTACCGCCTGTAGCGGGTCGCCCTCAGCCGCCCTGCTGTAAGTAAAAGCGCTCCAAGGACAGACCAATAACTTACGCTTAAGTACTTTTACACCAGATTCCAGTACTCCCAGAGACTTTTGACCTATTCCCAAAACATCCCCCTCTTGGCCTTCTCTGAGACAAGACACCCTCATATCCTTCACAATACACATGTTTCTAAATCCGCCTTCCTCCCCCCCATCGATGATGGGCCTGAGTCCATTGTGGTTTCGCTTCGACAAGACACCCTCATACACTTCATATGTTTCCAAATCCTCACTCCACCTCAGTCAAGTGTCTTGTCCCTTGTCCACACCTACCACAGGTTCCCCTCCCCTTCGCACTACCTCCCCCGTCACACCTTTCCTCCCTCACCCTTATCTCATGCACTCTTCGACACCGACCCGCGCATCGAACTCCACCTTGCCCTCTTCTCCTTGGCAGAACAGAGTGAATCTCCACCAGCATGCTATTTGAAAATTGGGTGCTTTTAGAATGTGTATCGTGTCGAAGAAGTTATCCTTACTTTATACATGGTGGGTAGTTTCCAAATATATTTGCAAAAAGTATGATTTGCCTTCATTTAGATTAACGTTTTCAAAGTCTTAGAACTCCAAGAAATCATCATTGTGTCCACCATTTTATAAGTGGTGAAGTGATTTTTGGTATCCAGACACAAAAATCCTATGCCTCATCACAAAGAGATCCATATATCATCTCAATTTAGTGTTTAACAAGATAAAACCATGTTTAAGTCCCAATGAACCTTAACTATAATTCCATTCCATATTTTGCACCAAATGAATATTATGTTTTACTCATTAAAATGTAGCTTCTTTGGATTTATTGTGCACAAATCAAGTTCTTTAATACATACCCTCCCACCACAATTGTGATAACACTTAGAAGCACGAAATCAATTTACATCATAATACCCTCTTAGTCTAGTGCATACTACTCTCCCCTTCATGCATACCACACTCCCCTCACAATTTGGCAAATTTCATATTCTTACATCAATAATGCTTCAAGTCACTCAAACATCCCCAAGTCCCCTCTAAAAGAAATGCATGAACCACCTTTTATGTTTCATGGCATGGGCTTTAAATTTGCTACTTTGAGTGGTAGAGATTTGTCACTATGCCTTTCAAGAGTTACAAGTGGATGACAATATGCCACAAACCAAATTCTTTGATTAAAGGTGTAGTGGTTTTCTTTTCCTCGAATCTTATGGAGAGTGTTTTTTGATAAACTTTTGTAAAGGTTTGATACAAATGGGATGTATTCAATATGAAAAAGGATGCGTTCAAACTTAGGATAGGACCTTAAAGGACATTAACCTTTATATGGCCATGGTTTTAGAGTTCTTCCTTACCTTTTCACATAGAAAAGCATATGATTTGATGGACACGTTACATCACCTTATGTGACAAGCCCTCTATAAGAATATTTCAACTTGCTATCATTGATTTCCTTCTTTCTTTAAAGACCGTGTGGGATACTTGCCCTATTCTAAAAGAAGAAAACTTAACGGACATAGGATTGAGCCTTCTTTTCCATATATAGTAATTGTGACCCTTATACAATGCAATAAGGGGTGTGAAAGTATATCATCCCCTCTACTATTTGTTGTGACGTTTTGAATTTCATTTCTCATCTCTTAATGCAAGTTCAATGTGGTTGTTTTCTATCGACTCAAGGTTTCATTTATGTCTACAAAGTTTCCATCATGGAGCCATCATGTTTCCTTGCTTTCAATTATACAAAATCTTATCTTCTTTTTTGAATGAAGAAAAGTTGATATATTAAAATGATTGATGGAGAACTTGACTTAAAGCTTTGGTGATACCTCAACATTTGTGTTTTTTATTCTTGGTCATTGTGGCATATACGAAATTCAAGTTCTTGAAAATGTCAATTATTTCTTTCTTTTGTTTCATGCAATGGCTCCCAAACAAGACAAATTATTACAATTTTAAACTTTTTACATTATATAAGTCCTTAACTTTTAGTCCCAGCTATATGTGTCTCTTTAGAGCAGACCAATGCGCGTGGTATTAATGTTTCCTTAACCTCATATATGTTTTGCATTGCACTCTGGATTTTAAAACCCCTCTTATTTTATATTTCATAGTATGGTAGGCATAGCTAGATGATTTTTGTAAAAGTTGCTTTTAAAGACCTTTAGGGGTACTTGATTCACAACAAGACAAAGCAACTATAGACGTGCTTGTTGATAGATGCGCAAAATAGGCACAGTTAGAATAGTGAAAATATGGACACATCTATAAGAGCGTCTACTCGCACGTCTAATAGTGCATCTATTTGCGCATCTAAGCACGCCTATTTGCACGTCTATTCGTGTGTCTGCACTGTAAATTAGACACGGATTTAGATGCTTTTATAAACGCAAAACATAGAACATAGAATTTAGTGATATTTTGGTGCAGGCTGATAAATGTGCATCACTTCTTTCCAAACATTTCCCATGATTATCAAAGCACATAATTTTAATAAAAATATCAATGCTTTTCAGCAAACCCACATATACAAAAAATAAGTAAAGTGAGGAGAATGAGACAATATGTAAAATAGTTTTGCCAATATCAATGATGGACTACGGTTCAATCTCATCCTCAATGAGATCAACCCTTGCCAAACTATCTACTTCAAAATCCAAACCAATGTTGAGATCTACAAATACATTCAGCCCACTACTAGTTGTGCTACTCATGTGCTCATTGAAATCAGCATCACCAATGGTAGGCTCATCCTCAAGGGTAATGGCCTCAATATCTGTATCTCCTATCTCATGATCATTCTCCTCTCTCGTATCACGGTCATTATCACCTCCATGGCCATGATCATCTTCCATATGCTCCATATTAGTAAATGTACTATACATCACTTTGGAACGTGGGGTAATAGGTATGACATGCCACCACCTATTATTATCCACCATTGGTTGATAGACAACCTAATTCAAACACAAATACAATCATGTTATTTTCATTGCATCGAAGGTATCAAATATTTAAAAGTGAGTATTTTTATATGTGTGTACAATACCTTGTTGCGGTAATACTAGAGTGTCCTTCTTACTTTGCCAAAAATTTATGGAGTCAATAGTTACAAAGCCACTTGCATGGCGTTTGATTGTTGCATTAGGGCCTCTTTCCACCACGTCCTTAAACCACTTGACATCCAAAACATACACAAAGAAGCGTCGAAAGTCAAGCTTAATAATATCTTGGATTATGCCACAATAATCATCCATGGCTCCATTGGCTCCCTCAAAGCTAGCAATGATGCTGCAATCTTGTGTGTTTTTCTTATCATCAATCCGTTGTGTCTAAAAATGCTTGCCCTCACACCATATAGCATTGAACATAGTACACTACACTACGACAAAATCAATTAAATAAGCAATCTAAATTGTTGAAAGCTCCTAACTTATGCATAACATTCTATATACCAACCTTGCTCATGCATCCCCTAGCATACTCCCATTCTTCCATTGTGATATGCATCCCCTCGTCTCTCTCTGCTCTCTCCATTTTGTCAAGTAGCCAATCCATATGAATATCCTTTGGAAGTGCTCTTAGATGCCGAGGGTATGGCACACAAGATCTGTGGTGTGTACGAAAGAGGGCCCTTTCTCCTTGTCTTCTTGCCTTCGCATCCTTGTATCTTGTCACCCATCTTTTCATCACATCACTATTAAGCGTGCAATAAAGGTTAATATTATTAAGCAACTCCATGTCTATTACTTTGCTCCGTCCTTTCCCTTGAGGCACAATAGAGGTCATCCTTAGGTCTTCATCATCTCTCCATAGTCGTGGGAGAGAGCTATCCACATCAACAAGAAACTCAAAAATATATACAAGCGACTCTTGTAGCAACCAACCCTCGGCCATGCTACCTTTGGGCCTTGCATTTTGTATCACAAAACCCTTCAAGGTCTTCATGAAGCGCTCGAGGAAGAACAACCATCGTGCATGTATAGTGCCGCATATAGCAATCTCATCCACCAAATGCACTATGAGATGTAGTTGGCTTGTGAGAATAGAACGTGGAAAGGTCTCCTCCACTAAACAAACCACCTCCACTGACATAACTCAAGCATTCTCAAGCATAGTGGGATCTATTTCCTTTGAGCTCACATACCTAGAAAGGAAAAAGTACACCATATTAGCAATATGAAAACCTTGGATGGAGCATTGATACGCTTCACATTTTGTATCCTGTAGCGTACCTCACAAGTAAATACAATCCTTCATATCCTTTGATGCACTATGAGAAATGCTAGTAGGTAGTATGAACTAAACACACGAGGAATGGTTGATTAGTTGCTTCTAATTCACTCACAAATTTGAAAGGAAAAAGATATTATGCACATAAAATACTTACCTTGAGCATCTTGTGCCAATCATGATATTTCAAGCCATATAATTGCTCTACACCTCTTTTCTTGCTCTTTGTGAAGGCCCCCTTCAAACACCCCATGCATCCAGTGGGAGTACAAATCGTAGTGATAGCTCACTTCACCGCTAGCAACTCTAGCTTTGATAACCTCCACGGTGCACGAGGTAAAAAGACACGCCCATTGGGCCTCTCTTGTGGCCAAGCTTCACGACTCCTCCCTGTGGTGCGTAGATCCTCCCTTATGCCTATAGAATCTCGTGTCCCATTCAAATGTTCCCAAATGGTAGATGCCACATTCTTAAAGATATGCATGGGATCAAGCAGGTGATTGATCTTGAGGTGGGACCAATATGGTAGTCGATAAAAGACAGATTATCTAAACAAAATATGGTATTAGTGTACAATCTTTATTTCCATTCAATATAGCACACAATAGTTACAAACCCTTACCGGCTCATGGCAAGTGGTGGAGGAGTCATGGAACCGTCCCAAATTCTCATCCAATCTCCTGCAGTGAGTGACTATGGGGGGACTTCATTCCAAGGGGCGACATATCTAGGATGATCAGGTGGGAGAAATCGATGGTAGTTCTCATAGATGACCTTATGTCTCTGCCCGTGAGGCAACTAGCGAAGGACCACAAATAGGACATGCATGGTAACCTGATGTAGTGAGATCTGAACAATAGATGAAATTAAGAGTTCAAGGTGGGTTCAGGGTGCCACATCGATTGCCTACTCATAATTAAAAGTTCAATATTGCTTACCTGAAGACTCGCCATAGCCTGGGAAGTCATGCGTCGTCCACATCAAGACTGCTTTTTGCAGTTGAAGTCTTGTGACGAGGGAGGCGGCCTGCTCACATCATGCACCTTGATACCTCTCTAAAGTATCTCTAGCTCATCAATCAAAGGCTCCAAATAAACATCAGGATTTTTGACTTTATGTTTCCCTGGAATTAGAAGGGATAGTAACATAGTTACATAACATGTTTCTTAATTGCCATAGAGGGTGGAAGATTATAATTCACCAATATCACTGACCATACACTGTAAGAGATGCTTTTGAGACCAAATGGGTTCACATCATCCATACCCAATCCAAGTCTCAAGTTCCTAGGTTCTTCCTTGAAGCTTGGCCATGTGTCTTCAATATGCTTCCACCTAGGAGTGTCTGCAGGAGTTCTCCACTTGCCATCAATTGATCGATAGGAGGAATGCCATGACATGAGCTCTGCAATGGATTTACACTTGAACATATGTTGGATGCGAGGGATTATAGAAAAATGTCACAGAACCTTACAAGGCACATCCAAAGTTTTGAGATCTGCTCTATATCTTGCCTCCACACAAGTAGGACACTCTCTTGCATCCTTATGTGGTCCACGAAACAGAACGCAATCATTGACGCATGCATAGATGTGCTTGTAATCTAATCCTCCAAGAGAGGTCACATGTTGCCTTGCCATATCTCTTGAGGTCGGTCATTTATTCTCCCTTGGGAGCATTTTAGACAATAGCCTACACGTGAAGACCATAAATGAGAAAAAGCATTCAAGTAAGGGAAAATAACATGAATGTTCAAGTTAGTTGACCTAACTCTAAGAATATAATCACAAACAATATTAAATTATTTCTAAGAGGATTACATAAACATTAAATTTAAAAAAATGAAGATATTTTATCCTTATATAAATAAGACAAGGAATGAAGAGTTTGTGATATACTATTTGGAATATATGAATTAAAAAGTGTATCAATAACTAAAAACATAAAATTTCCCTTTATTGACAGAAAAGGAGGATAATTTGAATTCATGATATGGGAAAAATTATAGGCATGGGAAATATAACAAGAGGCTAAAGAGAAAATATGGCAGTGTGCCATTACATATCACTAGTCATGAAAATGTGCAACAATCAAAGCAACTATTGGTTTTTGAACCCCACAAACACATCAACATGAATTAGAATAGCATGATCCATGCTTGGCATATGATTTGTCTAGTCTATTAAACCATAGTAAGGGACCAAATCATGTGGAAGGTGGCACACCAAATAGAAGACACACTAAAGAAATTATGCCACACATTTAATTGGAAGTCCACGAGTGATTGAGTGACATTAGAGGCAAGATGCTTGGCATGGATTACACACATAGAATCAATGGATGAGGGGGTGGAGGAGTAGTCAGTTGTTGAGGTCACTATTTTGATGTTGTGTTGTTGAGGTTGTGCACTACTACAACTCAACCTATTTGTTACCTTTTTCTAAATGCTAAATGACTTAGAAATCTTTTTAGAGTTTGGATTGGCATTGATATGAACACTGGGAAAAATGTAGATATAGACATGTTGAAATTAGCCTCAAAATAAGCATGGGCATTAATGTTTCTATTAGTGGATGTGCCTATATCTTTCATGTTTGTATGAAAAACTTTACAGATGTTTATATCAATGCTATTGTACACAAATTTTTGAGGTTTAGATCTACATTTTAATTTTTTGAGAAATGTTATTTAGGGTGGATCAAGGCATACCCAAGCCCTAATCCACCCTTTTGTTTGATTGTGTGTGTGTGTGTACAAAGCATATTATGCAAACCAATTCTCTATACTTTGAACTTTAATTCAGCATATTGATTCAATACAAATCAAATTCTAAGCATCATTTTGTATAATAATACATTGCTTCAAAATGTCATGTGATGCTTCAATCAAATGGTAAAGTTATTTTTCTAATAAATTCTTTACAGAAATCTCCACAAATCTAGATATCAATCATAATAATACTTATGATATAAACACCCCAATATACTCGTCAAACTTTGTGAGATTTGTCATATTAATTGAACGAGAGTTACTAACCTACCACCATCCAACATAACATCTTGTTAGAACAATATATGTTACATTGGGAAGGAAGACTTAGAAGCATCTCCCCAGCTGTTATCCATGTCACAATTAATTAAAACAAAAATCACAATTTGTTGATGTTATGTCTAGTGTACATCTATTTTGTTTTATATTTTGTCATGTGTTTTGACATTACAATTCAAAATATTACTAGAAACACCCATGAGTCATCAAATGTACCTTGTCCAATACCATTTTGTTGTTTAGGTTGATGTGGCAGTTGTTGATCTATGTAATGGCATCACTGGAAAAGACATATTTTCCAATGTGATCAGACCTATTTTGTCTAGTAAGTGTTTGTGCGTTCAGTATGTTAAAAATCCATGTTTAATCAAGGCTATGGCCATCATTCAATCAAATTTGGCTAATCATATCATGCTAATAGGAATTTTATTATCACGGAGAGGAATCCTTAATATCTAAGTATATAATTTGTAAGTGCACGTGTGCACGCTTGCACGTGCGCGCACACACACACACACACATATGAATATATATAGCTATCAACATATGTTCATAAATCTAAATCTAAAACAAAGAGATCTAAAAGTGTCAATGAAGAAGTACACCTATATATAAAAAATGCATTCTTAACTAAGCACTATGCTTAACATCTCTAAATTAGTCAGAAATTTCTAATAAATTGCCACAACACTGCAAAAAACTATTAAATATACACTTTTGATGAGACATGGATCAAGGAACAATGCCCATATGACCATGCAGTGGTTGGTTAGCCGAGCACACTTGAAGTAAGTTTGATTGGCAAACATGAATAAAACAAAGAGAAATTAAAATACTCCAAAAAATACTAGAATCCTAACATACATAACTATAATGCTAAAAGAATTATCAAAGCCATAGGTACACAAATACATTAAGAAGGTCCCCAAATCTACCCCTCACAAATTATCTAGATAAACTTGAGTAGTAAAAAATAATCGAAAATAAGTACATACATAAATTCATATAAGTGATGTTTTAATAACAAATCTAGAAATATGTACATCTATGACCATACTAAAGGAAGGAAAGAAACCCATCAATCAGAATGGAAAGGTTTTGGATCAATCCATAAATAGGATTAAATAAATGAGTATCCATCTTCCTCAAAAGGCTTATGAAATTTGTACAGTATTAAAAGGGATTGCAGCCACTTGGTATTCACAACAACCAGCAGAGGCAATCAGATACAATTGGCAACTCTTATGCAATCCATTAATTCATAATTTCATGCAAATTAATATTACTCAATCAACACTTCAATAACTACAAAATCTCACTCAACAAACAAATGAACCAGTTGCTTGAGATTAATCAATTGTTGCTATGCACCAAACCAAATATGACAGAAGAGATGAAATTGTTTTTCCTTTGGCCTCGTCTTTGACATGACATCTCTAGAAGAGAAATGGACCAGGGACCACAAACTTTTCATGACACTATTCAAATAGCTCAACGAATTGAAGCAAACATTGCTTTAGAAGATAAACAATAATCAAAAATTGCCTCCTTGTGATACTCAAGGCCGCCCTCGCTATTTCAATTGTGACATATACAACCATATTGCAAAACATTGCAAGAAATATCCTTGTCAAAAACCAAACTCTATTCAAAATGTCTAGATTTCTATCACCAATTCATCGTTGGAAACATTGGTAGCTATGCCTGAAAACAATTAGGCAGGTCACATTCGGAGGCGACGAACCCACAATTTCAAGCCTCCACCAAATCAAACAAGAGATTTGTCACTATAGTAGCCACACATGTTTCAGGTACACCGACCTTAGCACTCCTAGATTTTGGAAGCTCATTTTTGTCAGCCAATTCCAAATATGTAGATGATAACAATTTCAAACAACAAATATCCCCCCCAATCGAAGTCTATTTTGATGATCACCTACAAGAGTAGAAAACTAAAAAAGTCGCACTCATACCTTTCATCCTCAACAAGACCACGTTCACACATTATTTTTACATATTGCTTAAACACACAACAAGACAAAGCAATTATAGACGCACTTGATAGACACGCAAAATAGCGGGCGCGTCTATAGGTGCAGATAGAATTAGTAAAAATATGGGTGCGTCTAATAGCGTGGTTATTAGCGCATCTACATTGTCTTTTAGACACGTATTTAGATGCATTTATAAATGCGCAGTAGAGAGTACAGAGAGTAAAATTTTGTTGCAAGCTGATAAATGTGCATCACTGCTTTCCAAACATTACCCATGATTACCAAAACTCCATCATCTCTCCATAGTCATGGGAGAGAGTGTGAGGGTTAAAGGTCATTGTGCCTTTACCCCGGTTATGTACAATACTCAAACACATATATAAATGAATGAAAAAGAAGATTAGGGTGTTCTGCACCCACCAAAACTTGTGTGGCTCTCTATTTCTCTCTCTCCCTCTTCTGTTCTTGCTTCCGTTGAGAGCACTCTCAACTGGTATCAGAGCCCAGGTGATCTAGCTGAGCGTGCGTGAATGCCTGGAAGCTCAGCAGCTCTATGGGAGGAAGGAGAAGCTCTGTGGGAAGCTTTGTGGGTGACTTTACTTGCATCCAAGTGTGCAAAGACCTTGGAGAAACCTTTGGAAAAGTCATTTGGTTTTGTGAAGTGGTTTTGAGAGCCTGTTAAGTGTTTTCAAAGAAAAAGTCGTTTTTTGAGCTTTTCCCTGTTCTGTTCGATGACAGAGACTCCACATTGACTTGTAGAGGCAACCATTGCTTGCTTTTAGTGTCCACTTCACTTCAGGAGCTTGGAAACACCTTCATTCTTGAATCTGGGATCATTTCATTGGATTTTTGACTCACTGTGTTAGTTTCTGCGTTTTTCTACCCAGGTGTTGGAACTCAAGTTTGGAGCAACCATTTGCAGATCTGTCAGTCCCGGTGGACTCAGGAGGTCCTAAAACTTCTATGTTGCTCATCATTCGCACTCCGGTGGAGTTTACAAACAGCTCTGTTTCCAAAAACGTTTTTCAGTCTATGTGTTGGACCCAGTGATTGAGACCACGGTTTCTAAAACCGTTTGTCCCATTGCATTCGGACGCCCAAAAACCCCTACCTGTCAGTTCTTACGCGATTCGGTGGAGGATTTTCAGAGTTATAGATCTCTGTGTATTCGATTTTGTCTCTCTGTTATGCATTTTTCATTCTAAGGTTTTGAAACCTTAGATTTATGGCACATGGCAGTGGATAAGTGTTGACTCCCATTTCCCACTCATCGGTTGGGATTTTGGAGTTCCGGCAGAAGAGAGATATTTGCAGATTTTCTTGTTGAGTCCGATTATGCAATGGCGCCCATGTTTTGAGGCATCTCAAGTTCTATTTTCAGTAGCGGTCATTACCGTAGGACTATGATTTCTTGAGCATACCTTATGCAGGTCACTCTGGTTGCAGTGTGCGCTCATTCGTGGTGTGCATTGGGTTGCAGTGGATGATTTACAGGCCATTTGGATGCATTGCGGTCCTTATTGGATGCGCTGATAGGCCCAAATTGCCTTGTGGGATGCTATTTTTATGGACGCTTTGCACATGGATGCTATTTTATGCTGCGGGACAGCTTTGACACATTGCAGGTGATGCACTGATAGTGCTATGCTCTCTTGGATGAGATATTATTAATGCATATGCTAGTGGACGGTGTTTATGCTTGAGTCATTTGGCACTTATTGGCATTTTGGTTTGCCATTGCAATTGGCATTTTCTTTTGGGCCAGATTTGCTCATATGGATGCATAGTATATGCACATGAGTCAGATGCTTTGAGACATGAGTTTTGGTGATATTTCACTCTATTGTGGCATACACATTTGGGTGCACCTGGTATTTGGTGTGATTCTCTCTTGTAGGCACTGGCATTTGGGATTTTGCTTTATTTGCATCATGGCATCCTCTTCCATGTCTGAAAAGGAGTTTTTCAGCATTAAAAAGTTTGATGGGACAAACTTTTCTTTGTGGAAAGAACAAATAAGGGATGTGCTTATTCAAAAGAAGCAGATTAAACCCTTGGTAGGGATTGAAGCTAAGCCTGCAAATATGTCTGAGGATGATTGGAATGAGTTGGATGCATTAGCAAAATCTACTATTAGACTTCATCTTGCAAAGTCAGTTTATTTCACAGTAGTAAATGAGCAGACTACAGAAGATTTGTGGAAGAGACTGTGTGCCACTTATGAAAAGGAAACTGCCTCTAATAAAGTTTACCTCATGAAGAGGTTGTTTGAGCTGAAGGAAGGGGTCTCCATTGCTTCTCACTTGAATGAATTCAATATTATTTTAAGCCAGCTTTAGGCTCAGAAGATGAATTTTGATGCGGAGACTAAGGCAATATTTCTCTTATGTTCATTGCCATCCTCATGGGATACCTTTTGTACAGCTGTCAGTAACTCTGCACCTGATGGAGTACTGAAATTTGATGATGTCATGGGTATCTTGTTGGCCGAGGAGATTAGACGGAAGTCTATGGATGGCAACAAGCAGGATGCAGCCTTAAATGTGCAAAGGGGCAGATCACAGTTTAGGGGGAAGTCCCAAGAAAGAGGGAAGTCTCGTAGCAAATCCAGGGCACATAATATTGAGTGTTACCACTGTGGCAAGAAGGGCCATATGAAAAAGGATTGCTACAAGCTGAAAAGATAGCAAAAGGATAAGAAAAAGAATGCAAATTGGGGTGCAAATCAAAAGGAAGAGAGTCCAAGGGAGGACAAAGGAAAAGTGAAGATCGAGGAGATCAATGTAGTCACACATGATAGTGACAATGACTTTCTCTTCATGTCTAGTTTATCTGCAGAGTTGCTTACCACTTCAGATGATGCATATTCCCAAGATTGAATTTTGGATTCTGGTGCTTCATTCCATGTTACTCCCCATAGGGAATGGTTCTCCACTTATGACAGTGGAAAGACAGGTTGTGTGCATCTTGGAAATGACTATGCATGTGACATAGTGGGAGTAGGTGACATAAAGTTTTCTTTTGCAAATGGGTGTGCATTTATTTTGAAACATGTGAGACATGTGCCTAAGTTGACCAAGAGTCTTATTTCAGTGGGTCAACTAGATGATGCTGGTTTTCACACCACTTTTGGCTTTCAGAGTTGGAAAATTCAGAAGGGCTCTATGCTTTTGGCCAGGGGTGCCAAGTGTGGGACTTTGTATCCCTTACATGTATCAGGGGTATTTGATCATGTTGTTCAATAACCGAGTAGCCAAGCACTTCTTTGTGGCATTGCAGGTTGGGGCACATGAGCCAAAATGGAATGAAACTCTTATGCCATTTGGGTTATGTACCACATTTGAGTTTCTCTAATTTTGAATTTTGTGAGCACTGTCTCTATGGGAAGCAGACTAAATCAGCCCATAAATGAAGGGGAAAGAAAGAGTTTGAAAATCTTGATTTGGTGCATTCAGATGTATGTGGTCCCATGCCTACACGGTCATTAGGAAGGGCTGAATACTATGTGAATGATGCAACTAGGAACGTGTGGGCTTATGCTATAGCTTGGAAGAGTGATGTGTTCCAGGTATTTCAGAAATGGCTGGCCTTTGTTGAGAATCAGTCAGGTAGAACACTTAAATGCCTACGGACTGACAATGGTGGAGAGTATCTCTCTCATGACTTCCAGCATTTCTGTGATCTCTCTGTGATACACGTGGGATTAAGAGGGAGCTCACATCCCCTCGTACTCCAAAGCAAAATCCAGTTGCAGAAAAGATGAACTGTACCATTCAAGAAAGGTTGCAATGCATGCTTTCCAATGCAAGTCTTTCTGGTGGTTTTTGGGCTGAGGCAATGAAGACTGCAGTGCATGTGATCAATAGATCACCTAGTAAGAGTTTGGATGGTGGTATTCCTGAAGAGGCATGGAGTGGCAAGAAGCCCTCTTACTCTCATTTGCATATATTTGGGTGTGAGGCATATGCACATGTGCCAAAAGAGCTTCGAAAGAAGCTAGATCCTAAGTCTAGGAAATGCATCTTTCTAGGTTATGGTGAAAGTGGAGAGATGGGCTATCGTCTCTGGGATCCAGAAGCAAAGAAAATCATATGCAGCCATGATGTAGTCTTCAATGAGAAGAAGGTGCATAAGGCACCCATGAGCAATGTGGAAATGAGGAGAATCACTTTCTAGGATGTGAATCCACCTACATATGTTGATAGATAGCAAGCTGTCCATGTACTAAATGTGCAAGAAATGGTACCACCAAGTACTCCCACAGGTATACAATCAAGGGTAGATGATGGATCATCTATTGGTGGAAATGATGAGCCAAATGTGGCTGATATGTAGGTGGGACAGCAAGCTGAAATGCTCTTGAGAAAATCATCCAGAGTGTCTAGACCGCCTGATAGGTTTGTTCCAGGAGTAGACCATGTGATGCTTACTGATTGCAGGGAGCCTTCTTGCCACAGAGAGGCTATGATGCATGAGGATCAATGCAAGTGGGAGTATGCTATGAAATCAGAGATGAGTTCACTTATGAAGAATAAGACTTGGGACTTGGTTTCTTTGCCACATGGAAAGAAAGCATTGCCATGTAAATGGGTCTACAAAATGGTCATAGGTGATGATGTGCCTAGGTACAAGGCCCGTTTGGTCGCTAAAGGGTTCAAGCAAGAGAAGGGTGTGGACTTTGATGAGATATTCTCTCTGGTTAGGAAGATGACCACACTTAGATGCATGCTTGGACTAGTGGCATCAGAGGATATGGAGCTTATGTAGATGGATGTCAAGACAGCTTTCTTGCATGGGGATTTGCATGAGGAAATTTACATGGTGCAGCCGGAAGGCTTTGAAGAAAAGGGCAAAGAGCATTTAGTTTGCAAGCTGAAGAAGAGTTTGTATGGTCTTAAGCAAGCGCCTAGAGAATGGTATCAGAAGTTTGATGCTTTCATTCGGTCCTAGGGTTTTAGAAGGAGTGAAATTGATCACTGCCTCTACACTAAAAGGGCTAAGGATAATAGCCTGATAATCTTGGCACTATATGTGGATGATATGCTATTGGCTAGCAAGAATACTTATGAGCTAGATGCATTAAAGGCCAAGTTGCACGAGGCCTTTGATATGAAGGATTTGGGACTTGCAGGTCAAATTCTTGGTATGCGCATCACGCGTGATAGGAGTAAGAAACTCCTTTGGCTTTCACAAAAAGAGTATGTTACAAAAGTATTGCAGCGTTTCAATATGGAGGGGGGGAAGGCAGTGAGTACTCCATTACCTCCATATGTGAAACTGAGTCATACAGATAGTCCCAAATCAGATGAGGAAAGGGCCATGATGGCCAAGGTTCCTTATGCATTAGTAGTTGGGAGTCTTATGTATGCTATGATAGCTACTAGACCAGACATTGCATTTGCAGTGGGAGTTGTTAGCCAGTATATGGCTAATCTAGGAAAGTGGCATTGGGAGGTAGTTAAGTGCATCATGAGGTACATGAAGGGTACCAAGGAGATGTGCATCTGCTTTGGTAGAGGAGACATGCGTGTACTTGGGTACACAGATTCAGACTATGCAGGGCATGTGGATAGTAGGAGATCCACTTCTGGTTATGTGTTCACCTTTGCAGGTGGTGCAGTGTCGTGGATGTCTCGCGCACAAAAGTGTGTTGCTTTGTCTACCACAAAGGCTGAGTATGTTGCAGCCACAAAGGGTTGCAAGGAGGCTATATGGCTTGATCGGCTAGTGGGAGATTTGGGGATTCATACAGGTGTACCGACATTGCATAGTGATTCCATGAGTGCTATTCAGCTAACACAGAATCCGGTCTTTCATGCAAAGACCAAACACATTGAGGTCAGGTACCATTTCATCAGGGATACTTGAGGACAAGCGCATAGAGCTTGTCAAGGTTCATACAGATGATAACCCTGCAGATATGCTGACGAAGAGTCTACCCAGTCAGCGGTTTGAGTATTGTCGTGTATTGATGGGCGTTGGATAGTATGCTCACTGATTGTTCTCCCTTAAAGGCACATTGTCCTTTGAGTGGGAGGTTGTGAGGGTTAAAGGTCACTATGCCTTTACCCCGGTTATGTAAAATACTCAAACACATATATAAATGAATGAAAAAGAAGATTAGGGTGTTCTGCACCCACCAAAACTTGTGTGGCTCTCTGTTTCTCTCTCTTCCTCTTCCATTCTTGCTTTCGTTGAGAGCACTCTCAGAGAGCTATCCACATCAACAAGAAACTCAAAAATATATACAAGTGACTCTTGTACCAATAAACCTCGGTCATGCTACATTCGGGCCTTGCATTTTGCCTCATGAAACCCTCCAAGGTCTTCATGAAGCGCTCGAGGAAGAACAACCATCGTGCATGTAGAATACGGCATATAGAAATCTCATCCACAAAATGCACTATGAGATGTAGTTGGCTTGTGAGAATAGAATGTGGAAAGGTCTCCTCCACTAAACAAACCACCTCCATTGACATAACTCGAGCATCCTCAAGCATGGCGGGATCTATTTCCTTTGAGCTCACATACCTAGAAAGAAAAAAGTGCACCATATTAGCAAAATGAAAACCTAAAATGGAGCATTGATACGCTTCACATTTTGTATAGTGTAAAGTATCTCACAAGCTTGCCCATCCTGTAAATACAATCCTTCACATCCTTCAATGCACTACGAGAAATGCTAGTAGGTAGTATGAACTGAACACATGAGTGATGGTTGATTAGTTGCTTCTACACTCACAACTTTGGAAGGAAAAAGAGATTATGCCAAGTCATACTTACTTGGAGCATCTTGTGCCAATCATGAGATTTCAAGCCGTATAATTGCTCTACACTTCTTTTCTTGCTCTTTGTGAATGCCCCCTTCAAACACCTCATGCATCTAGTGGGAGTATGAATTTTAGTGATAGCTTGCTTCACCGCAACCATCTCTAGTTCTGATAACTTCCATGGTGCACGGGGTAAAAGGACATGCCCATTTGGCCTCTCTTGTGGCCAAGCTTCATGCATCCTCTCTGTGGTGCGTAGATCCTCCCTTATGCATGCGGAATCTTGTGTCCCATTCAAATGTTCCCAAATGGTAGATGCCACATTCTTGAAGATATACATGGGATCAAGCAAGTGATTGATCTTGAGGTGGGACCAATATGGTAGCTGATAAAAGATGGAGTATCTAAACAAAAGATGGTATTAGCATGCAATCTTTATTTCCATCCAATATAGCACACAATAGTTACAAACCCTTACTAGCTCATGCCAAGTGGTGGAGTCATCGTGGAACAATCCCAAATTATCATCCAATCTCCTGCAGTGAGTGACTGTGGGGGGACTTCATTCCAAGGGGCGACATATCTCAAGTGGGAGAAATCGATGGTGATTCTCATAGATGACCTTATTCAACATGTCTGCCCATGAAGAGACTAGTGAAGGACCACAAACAGAACATGCATGGTAACCTGATGTAGTGAGATCTAAACAATAGATGCAATTGCATAAGTAAGGTGGGTTTAGGGTGCCACATCGTTTACCTACTCATAATCAAAAGTTCAATGCTTACCTGAACATTGTCCATAGCCTGGCAAGCCAGACATCATCCACATCAAGAATACTTTGCAGTTGAAGTCTCGTGACGAGGGAGGCCTGTCATGCACCTTGATACCTCTCCAAAGTACCTCCAGCTCATCAATCAAAGGCTCCAAATAAACATCTGGATTTTTGACTTTATGTTTCCCTGGAATTAGAAGGGATAACATAGCATGTCCTTTCTTAATCACCATAGAGGGTGGAAGATTATAATTCACCAATATCACTAGCCATACAATGTAAGAGGTGTTTTTGAGACAAAATGGGTTCACACCGTCCATACTCAATCTAAGTCTCAAGTTCCTAGGTCCTTCCTTGAAGCTTGGCCATGTGTCTTCAATATGCTTCCACATAGGAGTGTTTGCAAGAGTTCTCCACTTGCCATCAGTCGGATGCTAGGGATTATGGGAAAATGTCACAGAACCTTACGATCAGGGAAAGGATGTTTTTAGTACTTTTGTTCTTTTTGGGGTCGGGCGTTTGTCGTTTTCAACTTTTTGTCAAAAAATGTCTATCGGAGCGCGTCAATTTTTAGGGAAAACAATGTAGCCGTGCCTATAGATGCATTGTTTGCCATGTCTATAGACGTGCTCTGACAGACATATTTCTCCATCTCCATCTCCTTCTCCTTATCCTTCCCCTTCCCTTTCCCCTTCCCATATCCCTTCTCCTTAATCCATCCCCCTTCTCCTTTCGTTCTCCTTCCTCCTTCCATTCTCCCATCCTCCCTTCTCTTTCCTTTCTCCTTTCCCTTGCATGCATGTTTAAGTTGAATTTTCAATGCCTTAGGCATTCGTGAGGAAATAAGGGATTGCATGAATGATGGAAATAAGGGATTGCACGAGGGAAATTGGATTGTAGCATGAGGGTGAGATAAAGAAAGAGGGAATGCATGATGGAAATCATGGGATTGCATGCATGATGGAAAGAGGGAATGCATGATGATAATCGTCTTCTCTTCTTTTCTGCAGCTCATCATGTGGCTAGGAAGCTCTTTAGGAGCCTTGCCTGATCTTCGGGATGTCGTATTACAGCAGTTATATAACATTTTGGGGCACCCTCCCACTCCTTAGGAATTATACACATACATGATGAGTACTCAAAACACCCCCCAAGAGTCAGAAGTACAGACTCCAAACCACCCCATACCCACACCAGCTGTGATTACTCCTATGGACTCGAGAAAGCCCAGCATGCGAGAGAGCCGTCAGCCTTCTCCCTGATCATCAGGAGTCCCTTCTCCCCTGCGATCATCAAGAGTCCCTTCTCCACTGTGATCATCAAGAGTCCCTTCTCCCCTGCAGCAGGGTCTAGAGTCCCTTCTCCCCTACCATTAGGATGCCCTTCTGCCTCGCAGAGCCGCCAATGTACTCCCGTGTAGTTGAGAGTCCCTTCTCTTGAGACGAGTGCCCAACGTACTAGCTCGTCACATGATAGGGCAACAGGAGTAGTAGCAGGGAGAGCTCTGGGGGATGCATGGCACAGCGCTTTGGGGGTAATGGTGGGGGCGGGGAGGATTCAGATGATGCAGACACACCAGAGGATACGATCTTCTATGACATCACTGTGACAAGAGGCATCTGCATCGGGGAAGCATATCATGGCCTTCATGCACTCTGTAGTTGCTAACAACTACAGAGATTGCTTTATTCCATTCAAAGAGCAGCAAAAAAGGCTGGCTAATGATACCATTAATGTTGTATGCTTTAGCTATCCCAATCCCCCCAATGTTGAGTTTGAGAAATGGGCAAAGTCAAAGATTACCATCACACTTGCCAATAAAAGATCTTTGTTTAAGAGGAAGGCACTAGTCGAGATTGCTAGGAGAGAGGGAGGTCCGGGCCAGCCCCACACCGCTCATAAGTGCTAGTGGAAGAAAGCAATGAAGGCAATGAAGGTAGGACCCCAGCCTACAGCACGCAGAGGCATGAAGGATCCAAATGGAGCAATATGGAAACATGCATTTTGGAGCATGGGGTATTGCATCATGGGAGTCCCAATTTGTAAGTATTAATCTCAAATTATATTGTGTTTATGTGGTTTATTAGGAGGTTGTTTCTTTGTACTAACCCCTCCGCAAATTGTGTCATCTTGGAGCTTGATATCATGGGTAGATACCCTGCTCCTATCGAGATAGCCTACCATCATGGACATCGTAGATGACATACATGGAGGTACTTCTATTATGAGGGGTTGATTACTAAGGAGCAGTATATCCAAGCTACTGGAGCGCCTCCCCAAGTATTTAAAAGTACTTAAAGAATGTCAATATTGTAAATAAAAATTTGATTTTTCATACATTGATACATGTTGTCCCTCGTTTACAAGCCCCTAGGGATATTCAGGAGGAAGAAGGTGAGGATACTGAGGAGGAAGAAGGTGATGAAGAAGGCGATGAAGAAGGGAGTGAGGATGCGGATGACTTAGATTAGTCATAGAAGTAGTGCTAGAATTAGTGCTAGCTACTCTTTTTTTGTACTTGAAACCATTAGCTTGGCTTCGTGCCTCTCTTGTATATACAGTCCTCTTATTTTTTGTACTTGAAGCCACATGTGCTTGGCTTCATGCTATATGTATATACAAGCACTTTTTGGGCTATGAATTAATATACACTCCTTGTATTTTTTTGGTCGCTTCAATTTCCTTCTGCAATGTTCTATCAATAAATGCCATGTAAACTAAACGTTTTGGAGTTGTAATGTTTTATTCGGAATTGTAATTGTCAGCTATAGACGTGCATGGAATCATGCTAATTAAAATGTGGTTGGCTGTAAGAATTGGATTGCACACTTAAGAAATGGGATTCCTGCAACCACACATCATACACAACATTCTGTTCAACTACACATAATTCTACTTTTTTTCTTTAAATTCTACAGAGCGTCTATAAGCACGTCTATTAGCATGTCTTTTTGTTTTTTTTAAATTTCTACAGAGTACCTAATAGCATGTCTATAGGCACGTATGTCTGTTATATAGACACACCTATAGGTGTGGGTCTATAGACGTGCAAATAGACGTGCCCGTAACTTTTTTTTAAAATCAAGAAAATGCATCTGTACGTGCGTCTATGGATGCATTGTGTTGTTGTGACAATTATTCCCTCTCACAACAAGATGTGCCTAGCTTGATATTCATAAAGCACAAATAGATTTCAACACACAAATCATTCACCTTAAGAATCACCCTGCCATCCCTTGGTCCAAATTCCCTTTACATATCCAACAATCACAATTTGTGTCTCGACTATTCGACTTTGTCCTGCACACATATGAGACAATCAAATTAAAACACTCCTAAAAGAATTCCCCAATGTCATTGTAGATCCAAATAAACCTTCACGCACAACTACCCCATTTCATGTTTTCCCTCTACATGAAGATGGAGTGGCAAATGATAGTTTAGGGACTGTGATGATGACTCATTGAGTGTCTAGAAGAGGGGAGTAACTTTGCAGTTGTCATTAACTCTAGGGAGAATGAGGAAGATGAACTATACTTTGTGTTGTGTACCAAACCAAGCACAAGGCTGAGGAAGAACAACCACTTGATCAAAACAAGAAAACTTTCTTACTTTTGCAGTGCATGCCTTAGAGGGGATCATGATCATTGTGAGGACATTGCAACTATGAAGAGATGGGAGGCTGTTCAAGTTTCTCTATATGTGAAGATGGAGTGACAAACAATGGAGAGACAAATGATGACTTATCATAGTTTGGGGAGTGTTTTGATGACCTCATTGATTGTCTAGAAGAGGGGGATAATTTTCCAATTGTCACTAACTTTGAGAGACAAGGAAGTTGATCCATACTTTGTGTTGTAGTGTACTAAACCCACACAACACAAGGTTGAGGAAGCATTTAAAGTTTAAAGTTGCATGAAATTATTTATTTTTTGTTATTTTATATCAATGACCTCTTGTAAATTTTTTTTTCATGTCCTTTTAAAATAAAGACATACAAACAAAGTGAATTAACTAAAAACATGTGCATGCAAGCTTGTTTTGAGAATTTATAGACTCTAATAGAGAGACTAGATGGAGGGATTAGCTAGATGGAGGGCCAGATGAAGAAGAGAGGTATCTTGCACTATTTCTATCTTTGCAGAGCTGTTTTTCAAAAAATGGAACCTTGTATAGGATGAATCCACATGTTTTTTAAGCAAAAATGCTGTGAAGGAAACATGTTTTTTCAGTAGAAATGCATGAACGACGACTTTCCCCTCACTTCTCCAAGAATGAATTGACATATTTTTAAAACACTTTACTATCATTTAATTTCTACCTAACATCATGGTTGCTTGCATCATGCCTACTCGTATGAATGATGACTCACATCTTGCAAGTTGCCCCATACGTGTCAGCTTATCAATAGAAAAATGTTCTCATAGCAAATACATCTTCCGACTATGACTTCTCAAAATTTTCATACCAATTTTAAAAAATTTGCATACGACTACTTAAAAATTCAAGGAAAAAATCCCAAGAATTTCGAGTTTAAAAAACCATTCAAAACCCTTCAAAATTCAAAAGATCCTATCCTTTACTTAATTTACCCTTGAATCCAATGCATTTCACCATAACATTATAAGCCTCATATTTAGTAAGATTATGGGCACTACTATAACATTATAATCATCATGCTTAGCAAGATAGGGGGGCTACTACTTGGCTTATTATTTCATTTTACATATGATATATGCCCTACAAAATGTCAGACACAAGTTATGCCTTATACCTAGGCTTAAGAAAGACACCCTATAACTTAGGTCCTAGACTAACAAATATGAACTACTGTTACAAAATTGCAAATTTTTTGATAACAGCTCAAATACCTTAAGGTCCTTTCAATTTCACATTGTTCTTTCTATTAGTTTTTGATTTCTAGGTCAAAAATTGCAAACCCCCAAAACTAAGAATGTATGAAA
The DNA here is from genome assembly GCF_047967505.1 of Dipteris shenzhenensis. Taxonomy (NCBI): domain Eukaryota; kingdom Viridiplantae; phylum Streptophyta; class Polypodiopsida; order Gleicheniales; family Dipteridaceae; genus Dipteris; species Dipteris shenzhenensis. The sequence continues at coordinate 36,742,502 of NC_141602.1, forward strand.
CCATTCTCGTGCTCTAGAATGAGATCGATGAGCATGAGATGAATTCCCAGTGTATCTATACTATCTATCTATATCGTAACAACACAAATAGACAAGATATGACACAACTAAAATAAGAAAGCGTGTGAAACCAAAAAGCTCTATTTGTTCCTCCATTGCCATTCGCTTAAAATCATTTACAATAACGGCATGTAATGGCCAAGTGTAGATCAAGAAATACAACTGCTCCCAAGCCCAAAATCCATTAACCGAGGTAGTAGACACGTTGGGGGCGAGAGGACACGTCACTGGTCAAAAAGGTCATCATGTCTTCTCCCTAAAAAAAAATTAGCTTCCTAAGAGTGAAAATGCATGATTCGTGCAATGTGTGTTGTAGTGTTTGTTTTGTGATGATCTGGGGCACCCCTTTGGAGCGCATAAGTATTTGATCTGACTGCTTTCAGAACTTGGTAGGGTCCAATCCACCGCACCAAAGTTTATCTCCTAGACCCTTTTGTCTGACTGAATAGTGTACCATGACTAAGTCATGAGGAGAGAATTTAATAGGTAGATGATGCATGTTGTAAAGCATACATCGTTGCCCCTAAGATTTCTTCAAAATTTTGAGCTGAATTTTGCCTTAGAAAAACCAAAGTTTGCTGCAAGTAATTGACCCACTGTTTTGGTTCTCTATGTTTGATGGAAGTCGGTTCGATCATGCCTGCTTCAGGTGGGAAAGTAGGTGGCCTTCCATAAAGAGCCTCAAAACGGCTAAGTTGTGTTGACACCTACATGGCTATATTGTAGGCTGCTACTACGTATGGGAGTGAAACATGCCAATTAGAGTGCTATGGATCTATATATATGGCCATCATTAGGTTGATCGTTTGATTTAGCCTTATTGTCAATCCATTACAATTCGAGTAATGTGGACTCGTGAATTATTGCTTGATGTTGAGCTTATCCCCACCACAATTTTCATTAGTTCAGATTTCAAATTGCTTCCTTGATCAGACAATAAATGTTACGGGCAACCATGAGGGAAGATAAGATTTTGGATCAAAAAGTTTGCAACATTTGTAGCTATTGTTGACTTTAGATAATTTGTGAGCACTATTACATATTTATTTCCTGAAGAAGAAACAAGAAAAGGACCCATTATACCGTAGGCAACCAATTCAAATGGCCTTGTGACTGATATGGACTTGAGATCTCGAGTCGGTTTCCTTGTTGGGCTCTTGAATGATTGGCAAACCAGACAAAATTGTAGATAATTGTGCATTGATTTCCGCATTTGCGGCGAGTGCTTGCAGCTTCAACATTACTTTCAATACACTAAGGTGTCCAGCAAACGGAACATTATGAAATCGATGTAAGTATTGATCTCATGCTGATAAAGGAATGCCTATATGAGGTTGGAAAGGGGGCTTATGGTAGTAAAGGAGCCCGTTAATTAGAGGTTAATGATGCGAAAAAATTGAGGAGGCTTATGCAAATTAACATCTTGGAGAATGCTAACAAGTTTTGATTCCTAACCTTGTAAAGATTGCATTTCTTTGACACTTGGCAAAAGGGGGAGCTATCGAAGTAGAGGCAAGAGCATGCATTTTGCTGTGGGTAAATTAGATTGATCAGCTTGGGAGAAACAATGGGATAGTGCACACTATTTAGACTACAAAAAATTCACTTTCTTCAACAACAATTTTCTCAATGGTACTACCATTGTCGATAGCTGCGGCATAAATGTAGCACTGATGCCAACTAATCTAGCATTCTCTAGAACTTGATAATTTTGTAATGCTTTGTTCTTAGTTGGATCACGTTGAATGCCATCTATAGATATAATGAAACCCAAATACTTGAGTGAAGATTAAGCCCATTTACACTTTGCAAGGTTGAGGTGTAAGTTGTATTGTTGAAAAAGCCACAACACTTGTTCCAAAATTTGTCCGTGCTCTTCCTAGGTTTTTGAATGCACTAAGACATCATCCAAGTAAACCAATAATTTGTTCTCGGGGGGGTCACTCATCATATGTAACCCTATCACGTGAGTTCAACAGAAGGATATTTTTTATTTCTAAAATTTACAAAAATAAATATACATAACGGACTATTTAAATTAGTTTTGGAAAAAATTTACAGATTTGTATAGAAAAGGGGTACATTTTATTAATGAAAAATTTAGAGATAAGGGATTTTAAAAATAGGCCTTGAACGCATGTGATATAGAAGGTTTATACATAGTGACCCCCCCGAGAATTTGTTTTGAATGATTAGTTCATGTAAAATGAAATTCATCAATCTTTGGAAAGTACCTGGTGCATTATTTAGGCCAAAAGGCATGATGTTGAACTAGTATAGGCCAAAAGGTGTTCGAAAAGTTGTTTTCTGACGGTCTTCTTCTCAAACTAGGATTTGCCAATACTAAGATTTTAGTTCAAGCATGGTAAAAAATTTGGAATGATCCATGGAATCAAGAATATAATTTAATTGGGGAAGAGGATACTCATCTCTAAGTGTCACTTTGTTGAGGGGATGGAAATCTATGCAAAAACGATAGGAATCATCTGCTTTTTTGACCAAGTGGGGGTCACATATCGAAGGGCTCTTGGAGTGTGAAAGAGAGGAAGGTGGTGAAGCTTAGTGAGCATGAAGATTTTGTGATAGAAAGGAATAGTAGCAAATCCGTTGGTTCTTCCCGTTATGAAGTGTCAATAAAGGAGAGACCAAGTTGCACATGTCAAGACTTTGAAGAAAGGGTAGGAGCTGGAAATCATACTTGGCTTGCAAGTATATTTATTTTGTGTTTATGCGAGCCTTTGGCCTTGATCCAAAGCACCATAGGTTTACTCATTAGCCTGTGTTGAAGATGCAAGAATGAGGCTTGCCCTCACAAGAGACATAACTTCTTTGTAGAAGGCCATGTTCATGCCGCCACCGAGTTGGCAGTTTTGGGTTGGTTTATAATATGTAGGCTTCAAAGCCTCATCTATTTAGTTATGTGGATTGCATTTCAACAGACTATTTGTGGATTGCATTTAGTTACATATCAAAAGTGATGATTGGATGGTATTATATGACTTGATAAACTAAAGCAGATTTTTGTTGGTTTTTATGAATATTTTGTTAGTATGGATGCATAGTTCAATACAATGTACAGGCAAATGTGAAAAACATTAATGAAATAAGTCCATGACAGATACATGAACCAAATGGAGTTGCAATGGATAGAAGTAGAGTTATGTATGTGTAAATGCTTGAGGTTGAGTTTTAGCCATATGTTGTGTGTAATTCCATTGTTTTTTAGGGGAATTTTATAGTGTGGAGCATTTCTTGTCTAAAGGAGTAGGTGCTCATCAAGGCTTCCTCGATTTTGGGCTTTTGTGACTGAGAAAAAATCATCTACTTGTCCGAACATCGTATCATACGTTTTCAAGAGTGTTCTTAGTGCTTGTGTTTGGTGATTGTAATAGTGTGCACATGTTACAGGGTCATTTCATATAAGCTCATGCACCGAAATTATTTTGTCTCCTGCCCATGTTCTTCAACCATTAGTTTCTTTAGAGCAATTATCAAAGGAGCCCATCTACTCTTGGTGCTTGTGAAGGTCATGAAGTATGTTGGAGTCCCAAGCTGTTTGATCATTGCAAATACATATTTGCGTAGGTGTTCCAAATAGTCTAGCGATGTCCGAAGTTGGACCAAGTGTTGATATCCTACGTCTAATTGTAGGATTTTATCCAAATTAGGATTGGTTTTAACATCTTTTTCTGTGAGATCGTGTCCTTGTAGCTTCGATTTTCGTATACGTATCCATGCAGAGCTTGCAACGTTTTTGGAAACTATACTTATTACTTTGAAAAAATGACTTGGTGTATGTAAAGCATGGCATGTGTCTTTGTGAAGAATCTCCCATTTTATACTTTGGTGATAGCTATTCATCAGGGGAGAATTGGGGTCTCTAAAGGGCCCCCAATTAGTGTTTCCTAATTTCACGGGATAAGTGAGGTATTTAAGGTGTACCAATGGGAGTGCTCCTTTTTTTGGGGCAATGCCATGTTGGGGTGGAGGGTGGGAAGAGCTGAAAATAGCCCCTATTGGATACTCTTATATCGTGGACCACTTGAACCATCCCCCCCCCTCAACCCATGCTTGACCCTTCTCCCATATGCACCTCCCCCAAACAAACCTACAAGTCATTCAAGAGGCGATGGGCCCTTCTGGGCGAAATTTCCCCCCCTCTCAGCTTGTTACAGGCCTAACCCCTCCTCGTCTTTGGTCCAACTTCATTCTCCCTCCATTTTTCAAATGTGGGAACTCATTTGGCATCTTCTCTACCCCCACCTGCTCTGGTCCACTGTCCTCCCTCTCCAGCACCTCTTGTAGCAGCTGCTCATTCTCTCTTCATTCCTAGCTACAACACCTCCTACAGTGGCAGCTTCTCATCCCCCTCTACTCTTTCTCTCTCCATTCCTAGCTATAGTACCTCTTGTAGTGGCTGCTCATCCCCCTCTACTCTGTCTCCCTCCATTCCTAGCTACAACACCTCTTGGAGTAGTTTCTCATACTCCTCTGCTCTTTCTCCCTCCATTCCTAGCTACAACACCTCTTGGAGCTTCTCTCAACGTTCAGTTGCACCCTCTATACTTTCTTCCACTCTCTCCCTCTATCGGAGCTGCTCTCTCCCTCCAAGTTGCATGTTCTAGTCCACTATTGCTGTTGTGACCTCTGTACAAGCATGGTGAGGAGACCATACATGTACTTTGTGTCCCACAGGAGCAAAAATGCATTGGGTGAATGGGTGCCTTGCACCTACAGCTTGATTGATTGGATATTCATGAGAGGATCTGCCAAGGGTCCACATAAGCTTCCCAAGAGCAAAAGAGGTGATCTTTTGCATGAATGGAAGGGCAGCATCATGAAGTTCAAGCTTGGGAAGAAAGGATGGCTTTCAAAGGTGCAACACATCTACATGGGGAAGGACATGCACCTTCCTCTATCAAGCAATCAATCGACAATACCATCGCATTGTAAGTTTGCATTTTGTGTAAGATTTTGAAGTGTAACGAGTCAGTTTGAAATTGTATTTTGAAATAGAACTAGTGTAATGAGTAAGTTTGAAATTGTATTTTCAGATGTATTTCCTTCAGACTTTGAGGAGTGGGAACCATCTGAGTGCTTCTTAGGTAAGTTTACTGCCATTCATGAGGATTTAGGGAGGCAAATGCATGCTATAGAGAATTGCTCTACTTTGAAACAGAGAAATATCTATTGGTATAATGCCAAGCACATTACTCTAAGGATGGCATCAGGCTATGGCCATCTTTAATGCATTGCAACACCACAACTTGAAGACATGGATTGCAGCATGGTGGACACAAGAATAGTGCAATCATACAAGGAAAAGATTGAAAAGGATGTGGGCATGGCCATGAAGTTTACATTTGGCTCTAAATGGGCAAGGTTGTCTTGGTTTATGCCTCTACACATTTTTACTTCTTGTTTTCAGAATATCCAGATGCACAGAACAAAAATCATGTGGTCATGTAAGTGCCTACATGAGAATGCCCTTGAGGAATTCCTTGGGGTGAATTGGGGAAGTAGGTCAGGTGAACAAAAGGGTGATCTGTTTCAATGCCATGTATGTAAGGACAATGTGGTTTTGTCAAGTACCACATCTCGCCAAATGTTAGATTTTGCTTCCCAATATTGGCGCTGGAAGAAAACAGGTGGCAATTGGCTCCCCCTTGACTCTAATGACAATGATAATATAGGGGTAATTTTATGTATTGGTTCTCATTTAGGAGATGTCAAGAATGTGAATGTCATGTCACAATGGATTCTCAGGGACGTGCGAGAACACCTATTGGTCATGGAGGATGGCATGTCTGAGTCCTTTCACTTTACCTTAAATGGTGAAAAGGTAGGAAAGCGTGCAGAGAAGCTCGTGCATAGTACCACTTTTATCCCACTTGCAATATTGAAGATTGTAAACAATGTGGGGTGGAACAATTGTGGATTTTGACATTTTCCAATTAATAGTGGTGCAATTAATTTTGATGTTTTAAATGGTTTTGTTTCATGTCAATGTCAAATTTTTCCCAAAAAATCTATAATTATTTTTATTTTTTATATTTAGAACATTTGGGTATCTATTTGTTATAAAGTTACTTTAGCTTCAAAGTTTCACTATCATAGCCATAGTTCTCCTAGCTACCAAACTACCATGGATTCTGCTAGGTCTGCCTTCCACGATTTCATCTCCCATACTCCATTAAATGATAGAGAGGAGGAGTTATTTCCAGTCTTTGATAAGAGCATAGATGTCCTAGGCACCTACTTGGGAGCCTGAGACGATTTTGAAGACCTCATCAAGTACATGCAAGACCACATCGCGAGTTTTGCATATCAACTTGATGAGTCTACAAAAAGATGGGTCCCAATTGATTATTTGAAGTACTTGTTCAATCAAGAACCCAGGTTTGTGAAGCGTTTAGATCACTTTCAGCTCACACCCCTAGGGTTTAAGAAGGTGGACACTGATGACCTCCTAACATGCGGAGTCATCGGAAACACAGGAAATAGGTTCCTATCCTAGGAAATGACCTTTATTTTCCTTCTCTAGGAGGAGGATTACCAAAAAGCGAGCGGAGAAAAGCGAGCAGCCCCAAATAAGCGAGCAAGGTTAAATAGGTTTCAAGTGAGCGAGAACCTCATCCAGCATCTTATTCCTCTCAATATCATTGGAACAATTGATGTGATCATAAGCAAATTAAACATATTCCAACAATAAATGCATGCCTGAAACTCACAATTAACTTCTCTTTCATCCCCATACTATCAATTTGAGTCGTTGTGGAGAGGTAGAGACACAACAATACATAAAATTTGTGATTAAAAAAGCAAACACTACTCAGATTGAACATCCACACAGCAAGATAATGATAGATCTCAATGTAGAATATATGACTGAAAATATGTAAACATGATCATGTGCTACATATACATATCATGTCTTTTGTGCTTGCAGAAGATCATCCATACATTCGATCCAAAAACATGGAAACAGAACTAACTATGTCAAAAGAAAAAAAACACATTTTCATCATAAGGATTAATTTTGCTTAGTGAAAATACCTATGTAATCTGGAAAATACCATGCTTTAAAAAACTTAGGGAGCCAAAAAAGGATTTTAGCCCTCCATATTTCTATTATGACCAATGTCTGAATGATAGTTCTATCAGAACTAGAAATGAATGCATCTAACCACTATGTTGAGTGCTCATCCAGTATCCTATAGACTATTATGTTAAACTAAATACGTGACCACAAACTCAAGCATAAGAGGAGCATGATTCAAGTGAAATAATTGGGAAAGACACTCTATAACTAGTATCCTACTGCATCTAACAAAAAATATGCACCAGGCATTAACAAGCTTTTATTTCCACCCGTATAAGCAAACTCGTATCTTGTAGTATGAAAAACTTTAAGGAAAACATTGCACTTAATGCATCAGTTAAGCCAGTGACTACTCATCATGCACAATCAAACAATCATCAAGGAAAGTCTAGTCAAGCAAGTTGAAGAAAAAAACCAAATATCTATTTGGATCTATGCCGTGGTGTATCCGCCAACCATGAGTAGCAAAAGAACCTATGAAAAAAGCAATATAGGGATTATGCCACTCTACCATGATCACTTCCATGCTACAAATAAGGGAAGACATAGTCATTTTAGGGTACTTTTAGGGTTCATTCCCAACCACTAAAAAGAGAGCCAATGCTATCTATTTGTATTCATAAAATCTTTATGAACATTATCATGTTCAATATAAGGATAGGAGCTAGCTCAATGGGTAGTCTTAAACAAATATAAATACTATTCGAATTTTAACCTTATGCAAAAGATTTTTTTTTAATACAAAGTAAACCTTGATTATACATATAGATGGGAATCAGGTCACCATTGTAAATATGTATTTAGTAATTAAGTTGAAAATATTCCCTTAGAAAAATAGCTCAATCAACATAGTACCTATATTATATATCCAAAATTTACAAGATCTCATTCATACCATTAGATTGTTTTCATCACTTGTCATCAGTACTAACCTCAATTGGCATTATGTATTTGGGTCAAAATAGTTTTTAGTATAGGATATA